>NW_019731573.1:118512-209312 GCF_002891405.2 Cryptotermes secundus | reverse complement strand
CGAATTTATTCCGTTCGCTCACCTTACACACCCCTTACAGTCATTTCCACTTGCAGTGTTACAATTACTGCTTGCAATATCTCGGCGGTACTGGACTGTCTTCTCCGGCGGTTTCTAGCAGACTCTCTTCTGCGGCGGATGTTCCAAGACTCACTTCTTAGACGGCTGGATAAAGACAGACTGCTTCTCGTCGAAGCTGGACTATTTATCCCCTCGGCCGCTGCTATGCAAAATGAACCCTCTGTTATAGCAGTCGAAACGTTGCTTTGTTTGTTCCGCGATTCCTACGCAATGACCCATTGTTATTGCGTTGTCTCTGTGGGAACGCTTCGCGTATTCGTCGTAACCGTGGAGATTCGATGTTCTCTACACAACGGCTCATTGTTGGGATTACAGTGCCGCTATTGTTACTTCCTATGCAACTCTCTGTTCTAGCGTTTCCATAGAAGTGACTCTTCTGGATTGCAAAAACGTTACATTATATATATATATATAATTTTTCAATAACAAAATGACTGCTCTGATAATTTGAAAGTATACTTGTATATCGGTACTCTGTGAATTGATGGTGGCACATGTGGGGTTAATAGTGGTTAATAGCAGTTTCTTCTTAATACGGTCTTTATAAATCAGTCGAATGTCTCCCCTCAAGAACTGTATACATATATGAAACGCTTGTGGCCTTATCTCTTCATGGAATAAATGTCTAAACGAAATGCATACATTTGTTTATACTTAAATTTTAAGTAAACCTTAATTTTGAATTAATATAGACGTGCCCCGTGTCCAAGGTACTAATTTCAGCTGTTTAATACAATGACTCATGAGCTTTCGGATGCTCATGGCACATTCGGACAGTTTAAGAATATGAAAACCAGAGACTGAGAGGATTCAAAATCCAGTCATATTTAAAGAAGTTATAATAACTTGGAGGGGGGCACGCGCTAGCGTATTTGGTTAAAGCGCTTTGCTACAAACCGGAGGGTCGCAGGTCCGCTCCCGATGAAGCCAATAGATTTTTCTAATGCTTTAATCCTTCCAGCCGCACTACGGCCCTAGAGTTCACTCAGCTCCTAACCGAAATGAATACCGCGAATATTCCTGGGGGCAAAGAACGGTCGGTGCATGAGGTTGACACCCTCACCGCCATCTGTGAGCCGATTGTTTAGAAAATATGGGAACCTCAACATCTCACAAACCTATGGGCCTCCACGGCCTATTACAGGGATAGTTTTACCTTCTTTCACTTTACGGGTTGGACAGAAGTTAAAAAACTTGGACTTCAAGAAGGTAGAACGATGAGTTGTTTCAGTTTATATGAAGAGGAAAAGAAACCGAACGGGATATTTGCTGCTTTCGATAGGAATTTTAGTGTAACATTTTGACTGCTTCATTAGAAATATTATTTGGCGGTAGCAATGACAGGGTTGCATGTGAGCATTCAGCGCAATGTGGAGGTTGGGCACCAACAAAAATTTGCTCTGGGACTATGGCGAACCAAGGTAAACCTTAATCGAATTGGGAGAATCTTGATCGAGGCGGCAGCTCATAGAACCTACCGGACGCAAACTCACATAACAGCCAGCAGTCCAGCATTTAAAAATAAAGCACAAACTGTGAGTGTAGCCCTACATATGCTGATTCTATTACTTACGTCTTTATGCATATTTTACGGGCTTTCCTGCTTCTTATCTATATTTTTGACATGTAGACACTTTGCTAGGCAGCTATACAACAGCCGTTGCTAGGGAATGGCCGCAACATATTCGTAACATCCAAGAATGGAATATTCGGAAGCGGTGTTCTCTACGCGGTCCGTGTAGAGGCTATGTAAGTTGGAGTAGCCTCGATTAAGAGAGAGTCTTGAGACTGCAGTTAGAACAGTAGGAGGTTGGCGTGAGATAGCCGCCATCCTGGGAGTTAATTGTAAGGCTGTCACAGGCCTATAAGGACGTGAACACGGAAGCTGAGACAGCTGCGGTGTTGGAAGGCATTAACAAACGACAACTGGGGAAGACAGTTGACTGAGAAGACTTTGTGCGTGCTGTAGTGAATTGTAGATAGTATGAAGTAGCGATAGGGCTAGAGTTACCTGTAGTTACCATCTGTAAGTGGCCAATAAATGCAATTACCAATCCAACCCCCGTCTCCGTACTCACTAATATCCGACATTTAAACATTAATCAGGAACTGTGAAGGTAGTACCTACACGTGCTGATCCTCTGTGTACTGCCGTGGTGCAGGGGGGCGTGGAGGTAGCCCTCCCCCTGCCGCCACTGTTATGCCCTAGCGGCGCAGGGGGGCGTGGAGTCAGCCTCCTCTGCTACCACCGTAACACTGCAAGTAGGGGGGCGTGGAGTTATCCCTCCTCGCCTCCACTGGTTAGGTCGTAAACTGGTACTACTGGTAACGTCGTGCCGTCGGGGGTGTGCAGGTACCCCTCCTTGCCTCCACTGGTTATGCTGTAAGGCGTTAACGCAATCATCCTAGCTTACCCTTAGCTAGGATTCTCCTATATCGGAGTTTCCTTCTGTCATACAAGCTGCCACCATCTATTTTCTGTTCTTTCAATTGTGGGGACTACTCCCTGGCATGTAGTCATACCCCTTCTTGACCACTCCTCCCTTAGTTTACAGGTAGCGTCTAAATACTTATTAATACACTTTATCATTATGTCTTAAAAGGGCGTTGCTGTCGAGGCTACCGTACCCTGCCTGTGTGGCAGGAGCCTGNCTCCCCCTTCAGGGGTGGAGGCTTCGAGCCTCTCTCTCTCTCTCTCTCTGACTCATCTAATGGGCCTGCAAGCCCTCCTCGTGAACATATATATTTTTCCTGTACATTTCTGATTACACATGATATATGATTACCTATCTATCGTACGGTTTCTTCTACATAAACTACCCTCAGTTATGTTTATATCTCAAGTTCCCATATACTATCTTTACTATAACACACTAACCCTAACCTTGATATATATATACTATAATTCACAGATGGCCTGCCTAATGTCCCAGGCCTTTACATTAATCTATTATCCTACCCTCGGGGCTCACTGGGTACACTGTAAATTGCACATTCGACAGCTCAACACACTGTATCACCAATACTATGGAACACGATATTATCAATTGGCATGGCTAATATGCGTAAACAAACTCACTTGACATAGAAGACTGTAGGCCCTTCCGGCGCTTGTTAAACCCATATTGAGTAGCGCCTCCGGCTGACAACTGAATATTCTGTTAGAACATGATCCCAAGTCCCCCGAAATTCCCTAATTTATGGTTTTATTTCGCTGATTCAGCCTTGACGTAAGAGGGTGGGTGACTTCCCCTCAGTGTCCTCAATCCTCATAATAACCTCCTCATTGGCTCTCATGGGTGGTTGGGGGCGGACCCCTTGCGTCTGATTGCTGTGTCTGCCGCAATATTACGATATTCCAGTGGCCCAGTGAGACAAGCGCTGGCTGGTGCTCTTACGTATGAATGCTGATCCCACGCATTCTTAGCCTACTTGCCAGTCCTGGTGTTACAATTTACTGTAATAGCTGCGAAACTCTTTTCGCAAGTCTCTGGCTTTGGGTAATACCATACCTCTTTCTAATCTCAAATTTGGGGCATCACACTCTGTTTTACATTTTTGCTCATTTCTTCTACAGATGTTTGTTTGCTTCTTGTGTATATTTTGGACAAGTAACGAGCAATCTTTGTGACATTTGTGAGGGGAGGGTAAAACCCCCGGTCTCCCTTACTATAAGAGTATTCTCTGTGACATTTTAAAAGATATATTAGAGTATTTTAAGGGATTTGTTGTTCATCCGGTCAGCAAACGTCGTATTTTATTTGTGGTCAGTTCCCCCACTTGCCGCTCTCCCCCTCTCTTTCTCTTTAGTTTTTCTCTTCGATACAGAGCAGGGAAGCAAATTACACGTAATAATTATCTCACAGTATACCAGTTGTGCCTACATTACAAATACCAACCGGTTAAATTCCTTTAAGAATGTAATGGCAGTTCATACTGAGAATTGCATGAAATGCTCAAATTTATTGTATGAGCAAAATTTACACTTTCAACGTTAAACCAGAGTGTGATTAGGGGTATTAACGTAGGCAAAGACTTTAAACTCTTATCCATGTTACATAAATCATTGTACCTTTTCATTTATTAGGTTTATAAGCTTCGTGATTATATGCTTTATAAAATTTTATTACGGCTTATCAAACGAAAGAAGACGAAATTAGCAAATGCAAGTAGCACGCATGTATTCGACTAGGATTCATACAAAATGTGTCAGAAAACTGAGGCCAGACGAGAATATTATATTGAAATTTATCTCAAAGAAATGGCACATGAAAGTGTAGACTGGGTTTAATTGGCTTAATTCGGGGGTTAGTGATGAGAATTTAAGAACACAACGATGTATTTCCGACTATAATAATAACTAGAGAACTTCTTGGTATGCTATGTGATTCTACATTATTTTCGGGGTTTCCTTGGCCTGTACGTAATTGTCAAAATGGAAACAACGCCGTTCCTACAGCTTACGTGATAATAAAGTCGAATATTGAAGTAGTTTAGAAACCTCTAATGTCGATTCGAAGAGTAATAAAATTGTTTCAGTTAAACTTTCATACTCCGTCAGCAGTTTCAATTTATTCCTTCCGGTTTGAAGACAACTGGCAACGTAAACGTCGACAATAATTTAGAATCATCCTTTATAAGTGTTTATAGTTAGTTAGTTATTTAGAGAGGGTGGGTTTCCCCATGCACCGCGACCAGTTTGATCTATTGTGCTTCCCTCCATGATATTCTACCAGTCTCTATACCCTACCGATAAATGGTGCGTACCATCAGTCCCGCCGAGCAAGCGAGTTCGGCCACTTGCTTAGCGGTGTCTCTAATGCTTTCCCCATCTATCAGAGGCCTTAGAGGCTATTGTTGGGCGGGAAACATCCTGGAATTTGGCTCAGTGATCCCCTTTGGGGATATGAGGTTCTTTTACGTGTCGTAAAATTACGACACTGGACACACAGCTTAAAGTCCCTCCGGGAGGACTTGTTCCCTGAATTTTTCCGCCCTCAAAAATTCGACGACCTCCGCCGTGTATTTGAACCCGCGTACCACGAGTCATGAGGTGGGAACGTTACCTCTAGACTACGGAGGCCGCTTAAGTGTTTATAAGTTTTGCGGAACTATTTTATCCAGAGGAGTACCGTCTTCTGAGATGTGGCGCAGTGTAGATCTTGTGTGAACCGATATTTCAGAGGAACGTATCGCCTCCATCTTCAGGGTAGGAAAATCTGCCAGCGAGGAACCAGCTTGAGAAATTGCCTGCAGACTAAGTATGCTTCTAGTATGAATGTCGTTAATGAACTTCGAAGACTGATGCAGGCCGCGAGATAATTGTTGAGAATATTAGGGGAAGTTGTGGCACATGTTTTCGGTTCACTATCTGTGAACAGCAGAGAGCCGTTTACCAGTAAAACCAAAGGAATACGGCCACAGAGATTGGTGAGGATCATGATAATGATGATGATAGTGGATGCGTGGTTGACTAGAGAATAAATTTGTTTGCATATAAATAAATTGAATACGTACGTTTTAAAACCCGCTGTTATTTACAAAACTGATAATCAAATCAGCGCTGAAATTTCAGTTTGGAGCAGAAGCAGAATGTGTGATGACTGGACACGTCACAGTGAGAGGCAGATGAACACGAATCGCCCGGATGTGACACAAATATTATGTTTTGGATAAATCATAGGTTTTTATTTATTTATTTGGAGTACACGTTAGCGTATTTGGTTCAGGCACTATGACAGCAAGCCTGAAGATCTCAGTTTCATCTTTAGATTCTTAAAAAGACGTATTCCTTCCAACCGTACTATGGCCATGGAGTCGACTCAGCCTCTATCAAAAATGAGTTCCAGGAATCTTCCTCGAGGGTAAAGGGCGGCCAGAACGTAAATCTAACAACCTCACCGCCATATGTGAGCCGATTTTCTAGAAAATATGGGGCCCTCAACGTCTCACAATGCTATGGTCCTCCACGGACTGTTACGGGGGATAATTCTGCCGTTTATATGAGCACTTATTTTCAAGATTGCCTCAGTAACTCAGGCTGTATACCTTAAATTAATTTCATGCTAGTGAATAATGAATTAGATTTGACATGAATTGAAGAGGCCATGGCCTAATATTAAGATAATTACTCAGTATTTGCTTATTGGCACCAATGAATAGGACGAAAACTTCAGTTAGGATATCCGTGTCAGGAGTAGTGGCAAATCTTCATAGCAGGAGGGTTGCTTGCAGGGACTACTGCAGTTCTCATATTACGTCCGTGCACTTCCGGCCAAGTAAGCCAAGCTTCCTGCTGCTGCTGAGAGCATGTTATTGGCCGTCATTTTCTTGCCGTCCATGTGCTATTAGTATGCAGTTGGACTTGGGGCTTTCAACAGTATCAGCCTTCTCCCCTAGACTTAGAGTAATTACTGGGAATTTGTAACAGCGATTCCCGTCTAAGCACCCAAGTACCGTAGTCAAAAAACACGAACGAAAACTTTTTACAGTCAGAACGCCATCATAAATATTATGTTAATTGCAGTGATTAGGTCAGAAAATATATTGCCCTGACATTGTAGCATGAATATGAGAAAGCAGTTAATGTAATTATTTAGTATGAATTCTTGTAGCGAAGGAACCACTTCAGAAAAATAGAATTGGATTCAAGAATAGTACAGGGTGATTTCAAATTATTGTGGGGGTTTCCGTTATCAGTAGGCATGAAGATAAAAGCGGTTATGAACAACCCTCAAAACAGTCGTTTGTGGTATACCTAACTGAAAAGAAACTCGTCTAGTTGATTTTTGTGGGCTTTGAGGAAATGCTTCCTGTATTCGATCAACATCTTCCTGCGAACTGCTCTGTCTTCCCGCTCCTTCTCAGTGCAGAACACTACCAGTCCCTTGAAACTACTTTAACCAACTTCGGATAGCATTATCTGAAGGAGGATCTTTCCCGTGTTGAATTCTGTAACGACGGTGCGTTTTGATAATGGGCTTTATTTCGAAGAACCAAACTACATATATTGCTTTCTCTTGAGCAGTCGCCATTTTGAGATATGACGTCATATTTTCTCCCAGACATCAATGCGGCGAGTACAGCTTTGCAAAATGAAACTTTCTGAGTTGTATTTGCATATTCCATAAGCAGTTTTTGTTGCTTCCGGCTTGAAAATTATAGGCCACGGAAACAGCGACAGTAATTTAGAATCACATTGTATTATAGAGTTTGAGACCGAGCAGATTGGTATAGCGACATCGTCCTACAGTTGGACGGGACCATCAGCTGTTGTGACTGAAGTTTTCACGTACTCTCTCAGTCCTGCCAGTCTATGACGGAAATGTATTTCAATTAGGTCATGACCACTTCCCTCCAAATGTCTAACAATTTATTAATCATCACTCGAAGCTATGTAGTCCGAGATAAATAAAGTTGTCCTAAACCAGGTCGCAAATATTCGATGCAGAGACTGCATATGTTTCACAGGAGTGACCTTCAAAACATTATTTTTGAAACAGTTCTCGGTAGACCATTATTTGCTTGCTGAACCTATCTATGGCTCTACAGCCCTTTTTGGACCTTGGCCCGTTTTCCAGCGTCTTGATTTTTCACGCAGTCGGTAGGACCCCTTGGACGGGGAATCAGCCTGTAGCAAGGCCACTAAATACACACAGGACAGCACACCACAGAATGAACACACACAGACATCATGCCCCAAGTGAGCTTCGAACTCACTATCCCAGTATTTCAGCGGGCGAAGACGGTTCATACCTTAGGGCGGCCGCACACCAACAGAGTCAAGACAAGAATCAAGACATGAGACAGAATACGCAGTCTTCCTTCATTCATGATTCGTCAGCATGAATCTGACGTCAGCATATGACTCACATCGGTGTGTTGCGGTTTTCACCATCTCATTCGTTTCAACTGTGCTCCTTCCTTTGCGTCATGCCGCATATATCGTCTCTCGACTGTTACATGTCTTGACGTATGCCGGTGTGCGAACTACTTTAGATTGCGCGTCCACTGTGATCGACAGGGTGCTGAATATCGGACAAGAATTAAGTCGTCAGACTGGTGAATCCCCGATTTCGAGAAGACTGACATTTCGCGCTTGGGCCGCTAGTACGCATACGTACATGCAGTTTTATGTGTAAATATATATCTCATAATCTACTGACGTTTAATTAAATCAGCATTTAGAGTTTTGGGGCCCATCTGAAGGATCCTTATTTTTCAAATTAGATTATTCAAATTCAATGAAATGTTAATTCCCAGAGACGAATGCTGCTGAGGCGAACATCAGCATATAAATATAGACAGAGAGGTATACGACGTCTCCTGTAATGCCGCCAAGGTCACGTACATGTAGATATAGTTTTTTGGGGGGTAAATTTGGATAATAGTAGCTAGACTGTAAGATTAAGAAACGGCCATGATGAAACGAACCAGGAAGCTTGGGTTTACAAAGAATTTAACAGACAATGCCTGAGTCATTAGAATGCTAGCACGGCAGCGTAATAACGCTGACTTTGAGGAAGAAGCTATATGAAGTAGGTCATAAACACTATGGCAGGAGGAAAACGCTGAGTCGGAGGAGGCGGTCGACCCGAAGGAGTCAACCCCTTCTCGATATGCAGCCAATGATTGGGCCACACCGACCCAAAATCACGTCAGAATGGGCAGGCCAATATACCCGGAACACGAAGAATCAGCAAAGAGAGGTTATATAAACCCTAGAAGACTTAATCAAAAAACCTTTTGCCTTTTGACTTTTGAATAATATTAAGTAACTTAGAGTTCAGCGGGAGGCTATCGCCGAGAGAGCGATGGCCGTGAGTGGGCGCTGGTTGGTGATGGCGAGCATCTGTTTTCTCAGCTCAAGTAAGTGAAACCAACTTCATATAGCCATGAACATTAAGTGTGATAGTGACAATTGTAAAGTGTAAACCCCAGAGAAAGATAGTGCTATAGATGGACTAGGTTCATTCAGAAACTCAGAGGCGTAGAATACCCGACAGTGGGGTGACAAGAGGTAGACTTAATGATGGCTGCAGGTTCATTATCCAGTGTAATACAACCGACGAACGTCGGTAAGAGTGCATATAGATGTATATAGTAACATAGGGCAATAGAATAGGATAGGCATGCGTGTGAGTTTACTTTAACCTAGCAATTCCTTAAGTATTACCCTCTTCCCTGACGACTCCAGGACCTCCCAAAGCTTCGGCGAATTACGAGTTAAGCCAGGACAGTGACGTAAGCAACGATAAGTTTAGTAGTTTTCTTGATATAACAAGATGGTGGCAGCATACTAAACCGGGTGACAGAGCGGGATACTTCCACGCCCCCTGTCACCACGGCATAATAGAGGTGTAGCGACGGCATAACAGTGAAGACAGAGGTGAGATAACCCATCCACCCCTGTCGTAAGGACGTAAGAGCGTAACAGTTGTGGAAGCTGTGGGGATTTACCTCCACGCCCCTCCACGACGTAACATCCCCCAAAACAAAATTTCGTAATTGTTGGGAGGGGCTGAAAATATGTGAACCCTCGGATATCAGTATTATACCACTCTAAAGTACACCCTACATATGACAGGAAGTATAAAATAAGGTTTCAATATATACTTTGACATTCATACCCATTACAAGGCAAATGGTCAGAAAACAAATGTCAGCAAAGAACGTACGCAACAATAAAATATCTGTTGGGATTGCTGGGATTTGGACTTTTTCTATCGTCCGGAATTCTAGGAAATAAACACAACTTTTCGGAAACTGGATCTCTTTCCTTCTTCAGGTGAGGAAGGAGGACACCTACTCAGTTGGGCCCCTTAGAAAGAGCTAATCTCAATCACTGAACAATTCCTTTAAGATTTACCCAGCTGTTTCAACATATAAGACTAGGCTAGATCAGCGGGAAATAACAAGAAACCATAAAATAAAAATTGTGATAGAGAACGCACATTGTTGGTACTAAGATAGAAAAGGAGGTAAAAATTTGTATTTGAAACCTATCTTTTACTGGACAACGGAGCTGTAAACACGCATTCTTGACAATAGAAGGTAGTGATTTCCGTGGGGTCCTTGGTGAGGTGTTATAAGAGGGCACAGTCAGAAGACGGGACGGAGTATAGAACATTAATCAAGTGAATTGAGTCGGGTCTTCTGAATTGGCAGCTGCAGGAAATGGCATGAAAGAATTAGAATGCGCCAGAAAGTAGAAGTTACAATGCTACTGTTGTAGAATCCGTTGCCAGGATACGGCTAGTGAAGACGGTGAACTGTAATATGTGTAGAAGAGAGATATTGCAGTGTTTCCTGTAGTCTCAGTTTGTGTAAATGTAAAAGGGGCAATAAATCCAATCATCTAATCCAAAACCCAACCTATAAGTCACCCACAGCCCCCCTTATAATTGATTTATCTGTCATGGGTTGAACATTTGTGAAATACGTCACTGAATTTTCTGGTGCCTGATACGTTGGGTATTAACTGAGCTACTTAGCTCCTGAGCAACAGCTCTACTTTACATAATTAATTATTTCGCAACATCCAACCGAAATATATTTTCTAAACGAATGGGACAATTGAACATTTACGCACGTTAACTGTTGATTTCTTGTATATTTACTTATCATTACGGTGAAGTTACGTGAAAAATGTCATCCTTAATCGTGTTTCACATCCTACCTTAGCGCTTTAAATGACCCGGGACTTGATATTTATGTTAAATTACGTTCTTCACTTGAGGCTTTTATCTGCAGTTACGTGTCCAGAATGCTAGAACCCCTGCCTCGTGCGGCAACTTCTCTGACTCATCTGTGTGGCTTGTGGCTTCGTCTTGATGAATAAACGCAGTATTCCGCAAGACGACAAGTTCCTTCTTGTAGCCTTGTATGCCAAGACAACATGCATTCTAGTACGCTTGTACCAAGGCATGAAGTGTCTTCGTTCCCTCACACACAAGGATCGTGGGTTCGGATCTAACTTAGGGCATTTATATGCGTTATATGGATAGACCCCCTCGTTGGTGTCTCCACCTTATCGTGGTGAGGGAGTTTGAGTATGCCAAGGACCCTGAGAGCTATACCAGCGGTAGCGTAGCTACTGGTAGGGCCTCCCTTGATGGACAGGTCAAAGGGTAGGCATCAGACGAAGAGAGAGACCAAAAACCAAAAACTGATGCCGGAAGCAGCGTCATCAGCAGCGACTTGTAGCACAGAGCAAATGATGCTCGAGATGATTCAAGTTCGTATAGCAACAGGCGTGACCAGAGTGGTTTGAACGGCTGTTGTACTGCGATGTGGAAAGCAAATGGAAAAACAACCACATTATCACTTTTCCTGGATAGTCTCTTTACAAAAACAGAGATACCACGTATGCGAGATGTTTCCTCTGGAGACAAAACAATCCGGAGGTAAACTACTCTACCAAACGGATCTCCGGGGGGGGGAGTGTTTCTAGACGAAATGTCATGCAGCCGTTACGACAAGAAAAAGTGCGAAGATCAGAAGGAACATCACAGCTACAAGATTGGAACATGGAATGTCAGGACCTTGAATCAAGCAGGCAAAGTGGAGAATTTGAAAACGGAAATGAAGAAGAGTGAGGTGTCTGTTTTAGGTGTCAGCGAAGTGCGATGGAAAGAACAAGACGAAATAAGAAGTGGTGATTATACAGTGTATTATTCCGGAGGTGAACGGGCTGAAAGAGGTGTGGCAATAGTGTGCATAAAAGTGTAGTAAGGAGTGTTGTTAAGAAGATTGTTTGTAATGACAGAATTATTGCTCTGAAGTTAAAGGCGGAACCGGTAGATATACTGATTATGCAAGTGTACATGCCAACATCAGAGTATGAAGATGATGAAGTGGAAAAAGTGTATGAGACAATTGAAGAAATTCTTCAGGAAGATGGAAGAGGAGACAAAAACAGTATCATATTTGGAGACTGGAATAGCATTGTTGGAGATAAATCATATCAGAATATTGTTGGATCACATGGACTAGGAAGACGGAATCACAGGGGTCAAATGCTTATTGACTTCTGTGAAAGAAATGGACTGATTGTTACCAACACTTGGTTCAAGAAGCCAAAGAGAAAACTTTACACAAGGAAGGCACCTAGGGATTGGAGGCAGCATCAGCTGGACTACATCCTTGTAAAACATAGATTCAGAAACAGTGTGAAGGATGTGAAGACGCTGCCTGGGGCAGATATTGACTCAGACCACAACTTACTGGTTGCCAAGATTCGAACCAGGTTGAAGAAAATTATAAGATATCAAAACCGCAGACCTAGATGGGATTTGGAGAAGTCATATGCTCAAAGACAAAGCATGCAGGAGACCCTAGAAGAGAAACTCTGTGCAATTGAAAGTGAAAGCGGAAATGCTGAAGCGCAGTGGAACAATATAAAAGAATGCATGTTAGATACTATTAGCGAATTGGTTGGTAAAGTTGAGAAGATAGCAAGAAAACCATGGGTTACACAGGAGATGATGAGTAAAATGGAGGAGCGAAGGAAATGGAAGAATGTAAACAATGAAGAAAGCAGGAGGAAATACAGGAGACTGAAGAATGAATTGAAAAGAGTCATGGACAGGGCCAAAAAGGAATATCTTGAGATTATAGAATTTCAAAGGACAGGGTGTTATGATTTGATGTACATGAAGACAAAAGAACTAGGATGGAAAGAGAATCATGGAATTCAAAATATTGGCATTGAAGACTCCCAGGGGAATAGAATAGTAGATCAGAGGCAAGTGTTGAATATTTGGGAAAATTATATTACAGAATTATATGATCGACCTAATTGGACAGAAACCTTAGAAGTTGAACCAGAAGACGAAGAAGTAGATACAGACGGGAAAGGACCATATATTTTACAAAGTGAGGTGGAAAAAGCTATCAAGGAAATGAGGAAGGGAAAGGCTACAGGAGATGATGATGTACCTGGAGATGTGCTCAAGTTACTGGGAGAAGGTGGTTTGAAAACACTGACAAAACTAATGAACACCATATATGAAAGTGGAGAGTGGCCCAAGGACTTTACAGAAGTTACAATGATTGCCTTAAAGAAAAAGACAAAAGCTACAAAATGCAGCGACCATCGCACAATAAGTCTTATTGCACATACAGCAAAGATAATAGCAAAGATACTTAAAAGAAGAATTGAAAGGAAAATAGAGGATGTACTTGGAGAAGATCAGTTTGGATTTAGAAGAGGAAAAGGAACCAGGGATGCAATTGGGATGATGAGAATTATAGCGGAACGAACTTTGGAGATAGATGAAGAACTGTGTGTTTGCTTCATAGACTGGCAGAGGGCATTTGACCATGTAAACTGGACTNAATGCATATCCTAAAGGAAATAGGTATCGATTGGCGTGAAAGAAGATTGATTAGTAAATTGTACATGGATCAGAAAGTTAGAGTGCGACTGGACAGAGGGGAGACAAGAAGTGTGCAGATTGGAAGATGAGTTCGACAAGGATGCTGTTTATCACCAATTCTGTTCAACTTGTACAGCGAATGCCTTACCAAGGAAGCTCTGGATGGGCTCGGAGACTTCAAATTAGGAGGGCAAATTATTCAAAATGTGAAATATGCAGATGACCTTGTGTTAATGGCTAAGGAAGAAACTGTGCTACAGGGCATGATTGATAGATGATTGAAATTGGAAGGTGCTATGGCATGGAAATGAATGTGGAAAAACAAAAGTAATGAAAATTTTGAGACAACCAAACCCAGTCACAATAAAGATAGACCAAAAACAACTGGAGAATGTGAAATGTTTTAAATATTTGGGAAGCTTGTTAACAGATGGAAGGTGTATGTGTGAAATTAAATCTAGGATTGCCATGGCAAAAGCTGCATTTAACAAGAAGAAGAATCTTTTTACCAGCAAATTGGACTTAAATTTGAGGAAGAAACTAGTGAAATGCTACATTTGGAGCATTGCTTTGTATGGGGCTGAATCTTGGACATTTAGGACAGTAGATCAGAAACACTTGGAAAGCTTCGAAATGTGGTGTTGGAGAAGGGTGGAGAAGATCAGTTGGACCGATTATGTGAGAAATGAAGAAGTGTTATTTAGAGTCAGTGAGCAGAGGAATACCCTACACGAAATACGAACACGGAAGGCTAACTGGATTGGTCATATCTTACGCAGTAACTGCCTCCTAAAAGAAGTTATTGAAGGAAAGATAGATGGGCTGATAGAAGTGACCAGAAGACGAGGAAGAAGACGTAAGAAGATTCTGGATGACCTTGGGGACAGAAGAGGGTATTCTCATTTGAAGGAGAAAGCTCTAGATCGCATTAAATGGAGGAATTGTTTTGGAAGAGACTGTGGACCTGTCGTTTGACAGATTACTGATGATTGAATGAATATGGATAGGCTGGTTGTACCCCAAGGCACTGGGTTCCCGTTTCGTTGCCTCCTACAAATCGCAGGGCTAGAGTGGAGGTATACGAAACCGCCTGAACGCTGGAAACTACAGCCCCTCAAATCAAATTCGGATATATTTTACGACTGCCGGTTTACTTCCAGTCAGTTCTTGGAACAATGTCCTGTTTATTCTCGTTTTATAGCTACGGAACGGACCATACAGAAAACACCGCTTCCAAAAATTCCTCTATTACTGAGTGATGTGTTATGCAGGCTCTTTCCTAGCAATGGTCCGGGTACTGTTGACACTGAAGTAATTTTGTTACAGTGGAAATGTATTGACGGTCATTGACAAGTTATAGGTGATCTTTCTTGGGATGTTTTTCCGGCTTTCTGCAGTCATGCCATAGTATCTTCACCACACCCTTTGTCCCCTGGTGTTATTGTTCAGATAACTTGCGGTTTACGTAAAATTCTTTCCGTCTGTGGAAACATGTACAGCATCAGTGTACCATAACCTTCGATTTTAATGGACAGAGTTAAATATTACTCTGGATTCTTACTATTTCCTTATTCATTTTCAGGAAAATGTTTTCTTAAAAATATCTTTATGTGATCAGCATGAGCTGAGGTAATTACAGATGTCACCGAGTCGGTATACAGGTAATAATGTTGTCTCGTATTTTCTAGGTGGTTCTTTCGAGTCTCGGACAAAATACCGGTTATTACGACTGATAATCTCCGTGATTTTCCTTAGTCCCTTCAGACAATTGCCACGATGGTATCTCAAATTAGGCCAAGAACTATTCCTTCCAGATCCTTTGAAATTATCCATTTATTCCTTCCACGTTTAGTTTAGATATTGTCATAATTCACACATATAATTTAATCGATATAGCTAATAGGCTGCGGGCTGAATAGCTGGTGAGTCTGGGTTGTAATCCCAGCAGGGACAGAAATATTTCGGTCTTCACAGCGAGCAGACCGACAATGGGGCCCAGCCAGAATTCGATCCAGTGGGTACAGGGGATATTTTCCTTGGGACTAAAGAGGTCAGGACGTGAAGCTAATCGTTCACCTTCGTTAGGTGCTAAGAGTGAGAATAGATGACACTGTTTCTTCACTCCCTCGTATGTCTCCATGGTTTGTTGCACATTTACGTATAGGAAAAATATTATTTAAAATTTTCAAAATATGGCGCTTTGATGAAGGAAAAATGAACTGTGAAGAATCAAACTATGAACGAGGCCCTCAAAGGTACAGTAAACAGGTAATTTTTAACGTAATTTTAGTCACTTTTCATACCTCTGAAGCCATGTAATAAAATGAAAATGGAGAAGAAAGTTTCTCGTATTTTATTGTAGAAATTTTATATTGACGAATCTCAGAATACACATAAAATGTTTGCAGGGGTTCCCAGTGGATAGGAAAATACTGACCTACGTGAACAGGTGACATATGTGGGTCATGAAATTTGTGTTTGTTTCGTTGGGACGCATTGCAGGATTGGCAGAGTCCCTCTCCAGTCAGCTTGACGTCGGTCAATACAGCACTAGAACAAGTCTGATGTGGGTAGTGTGATCATAAAAGTGTGAGCTTCTTTTTATGACCATGTGTCTATTACTTGTCGTTGGAGTCAGTTTACAGTTCCTGCCAATTACTGCGAGGACATTCCAGGCTCTTTTGACTTCCTGACTGCACGTATACTTTCATCTGGTTTAGATGCCTCGTGAGAAAAAAATAAACATAACATAGTCTGATAAGGACAATTCTTATTCAAATCGTGAAGCCGTGAAGGCCCATAGGGTTGTGAGACGTTGAGGGTCCCACATTATCTAGACAATCGGCTCAAAGATGGCGGTAATGTTGTCAGCCTTACGCGCCGGCCGCGCTTTACTCCCCATGAAAATTATTTAATTAATTCCTGGTGCTCATTTCTGTTAGAGGCTGAGTCGACGCCAGAACCATAGTGCGGCTGGACGGATTAGGTTAATTGAAATAACCTTCGGTATATCAGAGGTATGTTCACGGCCCTCTTTCAGTAGGAGACCAATATGACAACGATCACATCCACAGTGCAGTGTAACATCAGAATATATCAGTTTATTTGTTAATGCTGCGTGGAACAGAGACTTGGACATGGAAAAAACATAGAATCGAGACGACATTCTTAACACTCATCAGCAATGCGCACGCGCAAATATTCATGCCTACATATGCAGAGAAGCCGTCAAGTGACTCCTCGGTCGGACTTCTGTGTACTCGTTTCAGGTGACGTGGAAAGGACGTTACAATATTTTAACACTAATTTTTAAGGTTTTTAAAAATATTAACCGAGAGCTAGACAAGAATGAACATATAGATTAGGAGCAAATATGAAAAGATATAAATGTAAATAATAAATAATACCATACGATGAATTGGTTTGTTAAAGTCTGAATGAAAAGAGAACCCAATAAAGGTCATTTTAATAAGAAAATAAAAGGAAAATGCCAACAAGCAAGACTAACATGAAGATGGTGACCGCAGTTTAGAAAAGTCAATGTCACAGAGCAGGAAGGAAGGACAGGAGATTATATGGAAGAAGACATTTAGGAAGACAGAGAGGCTTGGTTGTTGTAGACTCACATAAAGTCGATATGTCAATGGTGATGAAGAACAAGTGGCATTACCACTGTGCTAGATTAATGCATTTCCATATAACCCAGCCATTTATTACAACTGTCTGCTGTACGTGCAGCGATCGTCAGGCGACACACACCAGCAAGATGTTAGATGTAGCAAACATAAACATTGAAACAAATTTCTCATAACACTGCCACGCATATGAGTGGCTGTACACGGGGTTTGGACTGTTAATTAGATTTATTTAACACTAAACAGTTCGTAACTACAAGTAACTATAGCGTTACCGTTCATTCACACATTCTGCAGTTCACTAGAACAGTCTTCCTAGCCTGCTGTGTCTTCCAAAGTTTTCTGGTAGCTGCTTCCAACGGCGGATATACCCTTCCTCAAGATTCCGGACCTATCCCCGTGCCTCAGATTTGTCCCGTTTTTCACAGCAACAACTCATAAAGACTGAATCAATGTTCGTAATCCGAAACGTGACCATAAGAACTGAGATCAGAAAGAAATTGAGAACCAATTCGAATCTGAAAATGATTGCTGTCATTCAGCTGATAATATTTTGTCTTAACGTCTGCTCCTTATGGAAATGAAGGTTGAGTGTGACATTGTGCAGTCCGATAGAATCTTATAGATGTTTCAAAGGAAAGTACTGCCTCCATCATCGGGGCCGAAATGCAAGTTAATCAAGTAAACCTCATGAATTAAGCGGCGAGCAGGAATTCCTACGTTGAATTATTCTCCGATCCTGAAAGCTGAGGCTATATATTCCTCCGAAACGTCTGTTCCACGGCTCCTGTAGCGATTTTTCAGGTAAGGGAAGTAAATAGAGCAGGTTTCAGGAGGAGAAATTCTTGTATTTTTATTAACATTGAAGACAAAAATTTAAATTTGAAGCTGGCCGTGTAATTCATTAAGAATTATGGACGATGGTTTGAAGAGTAGAGATACAGCTAAATGCATATATAACCATATAACCTAAGCACTGTGTGGTCACTTTCAAACCTTGGTCGCTTTACGTCCGGGGAAACTACTCTCGGTGCCCACTGGATAGAAGTATGGGGGAGTTTTTAGTGTGAGAAGAGAAAAACACATTCCCCATGCCTTAGATCGAACTCCAGTCCTTCGGTCATCCATCCCGTGAAGTCGCTATACTTTGTTGAGCCGTCTTAGCTCCTAGACAAGAAGAGTACCTCAAGAAAATTTTCTATACATTGTATATTAAAATATGATCCCTGGGTGTAGAGCCATTTTTTTAAGAATATAGTTCCTGAAAACTACGGTCGCATTGCTCCGTCTTGCTCCTACATTGAGCATTGCCGATCACAGTGGCCGCGCGGTCTAAGGCATGAACTGACTTCTCCCGCTCGAACTCTGGGATCGTGGGTGTGAATTTCCCTCAAGTCATGGATGTCTGTGTACGTTTATTCTGTCTGTTTTGTTCTCTGTATAGGTAGCGGAATTGCGAGTGACTGATCCCCCGTCCAAGGAGTCCTACCGACTATGTATGGATTAAGAAACTAAGAAAGCGGCCAAGGTCCGACAAGAGAACTGTAAATAGATAGATAGATACAGACAGACAGACAGACAGACAGACAGATAGATAGATAAATAGATAGATAGATAGATAGATAGATAGATAGATAGATAGATATAGACAAACAGACAGGCAGATAGATGGACAGACAGAGAGACAGATAGATAGATAGATAGATAGATAGATTGTTTGATTGATTGATTGATTGATTGATTGATTGATTAGGCATTGCTACATGGGAAAGAGACTCAACTGACAGACATGGGATATCTTTCAGACAGTCCAATATAACAATTCTAAGGCAGAGTACGAGACAGTAAATTTTGATTGCAACAAGGAGAAGATTGCTAGCGTAAGCTAATCAAAATGGCGCCATAAAGAGTTAAGTTCCGCTGAGAGCAGGTCATAAATTTTCGTGTCGGTGATACTTCTGGTTATTTCGCGCTTTATCACGCGAAGCCATTATTCACGCAGACCTCGTGTCCTACATCCACCCGTCCGAGCAGTGCACTGGTCTCCACCTGACAGCGCTGGCACAGTACCTGTTTGGAAATGCATTCTTGAAGAGCCGCTGCTCTTATATGCTGTCAGGACACCATCCAGACTCTTGGGTATCCGGGTCGAACATGAACGGCGTTTGAAAATTGCAGTCTAGGCTTCATTGGTCTGTTGCAGAACAAGAGTAGAGCAGACAGTAGGAAATTGAATAACCGACAATACTACGAACTCTTCTGTTTCTGTTTGAGAAATTAGAATAAAATTTATATACGACATTTTATTGTTATTATCGCTTATTTATATCGGCGAGAACTCAAAATTAAAAGCCTAAGTGAAGCTAGTCAATTTTTCAGTTCAACCTCGTGTGGAGGCTGGTTCGAATACCTGCGAATCGTAGAAGGCCACGGAAAGTGAACCCTGTGCCCAGGGATATAACTGGGCCACCCTGTTCCTTGGGGATATAAATACGGGGATCTGACCCTCCAGGTTGGTGGAGTCTCGAATCTGAGACAATAAAATATGGTCATGAGACCCAGAGGACTTCAAGCCAAGAATGACTGCGCTGGCGATGGCCAGCAGCAATTGTAAGCGACAGACTCATCCTCTCGTCAGAGAGGGTGTTACATAAGGACTATAGCCACAAGTGTTCAGTGAAAAAACTGGTCGTGGGGCTCAGGAGGCTTGGCGGTAAACTGCCAGCCGTAAAGTATCTCTGACTCTGATCAGTGCCTAGTGCAGTTGGAATCTACAAGTGAAGCTGAGACATAGTCGCCAGACAGTAACGACGTTATCACAGAAGCGGAAGAATCGTCATTGTTAAGATCCGTTACTAGGAAACGACTAATGAAAATAAACTGAGAAAACTTAGTGTTTGCAACAGTGATTTTTAAAGTGTAGGGATTAGCGATAGGGTTCTGGTTATTTGTAATTACGACACGTAAGCGATTAATAAATTCGATTATCCAAAACCCCATCTATAGTCACACATACACGTGACAATATAAAGATGCTATTAAGTAAGACAATGTATAATTGAAAAAACTTACTTTCTTAGGGCGGTTTCGCAAACCTGTCGGGACCCCATTAAAGTCGCTCACTTTGCCCGTCCCTGTGTTTGAGGGAAATGGCTCGCGAAATATTACGCGGAGTTTCATGATGCCAGAAAATTTATTTCTGGGCTTCCGTTTGTGTTGTAGAAGCTTAACAACTTATGGACCTATCTGGGTTTCTGGTCTTATCTTTTCAAATATTTACCGGACAGAAAATCATTCCGAATAGATGTTGCAGATAAAAATGAAACACACATTTGAATATCAATACACCTTCTCTATGTCTCATAGTTTTCGGGATAACTAAATTGTGGCGATATTATAAGCACATTTTCCAACTTTCATATTCAACAGCAAACCGTGTCTTCAAAAGCACAATTTTTACTTACCAAAGAGGAGACAAAGTGTTATGTTTAATAAGTTTACGCTGGATTTTAAACTGGTTTATTTGAGACTTTTACTATATCGTCACCTGTATTAGTGAGTATCTACAGGATTTGGATTGATGCATAGATTTATTGACCGGTTACAAGTCATATCTACAAATAACTATAACACTATTGCTGGTTTCCACACTACAAATCACTCCACACCCAGGCTTCTCAGTCTACTTCCACTACTCTTTACTTGGTAACAGCTCTCCGCAATTCCTATTCCTCTGCCGTGTTTTCAATAGGCGTTTCCTGGTAACGAATCTTAGTGATGGAGGTTCTTCCACTTCCGTTGCCAGCAGATAACACTTCACAGCTGAACCCTCAGCTCTTAACTATAGAGTCATTTCTTCTCAACCTCCCTTGCAGAACCCCTCTCAACTGCTTGTAGCGTCGTTTATCTTCAGGATAACTCGTCGTCACGGACCCCACAGAAAACAACGTTTTCTCTTGTCAAGAGTGCTTATTTATTTGCCCGTTACCTAGCAATGGATTTATGCGAACCACATACTACGTACTCGTACATAGAAAACACCTCTTGCGGCACTGGTTCTATTTTTTCCGTGCGCAACGTATTTTTGGCGTTGCCTAGAAATGGTTGTACTTGTCACAATAATTTGAAAAGTCTATGTAGTTTTTGTATATGGGTAAAAGTGAAATTCCTGCTACTGGTTGTTTAGTCAGTCAGTAGGCCTATAGTTATAAGTTCTCGCAAATTTGAATATCACCAAGGAAGGGTTTATTTTAAATGTAAAGATTTCATCTTAGTCTTAATCTGTTCTTTCCTAATTCCTCCTTGCGAACCTGCGTGTTTTACAATTTGAAATCGAGTTCCTTGTCTTAAGTTCATTCTATTTCTCCTCCTAGACATATTGCGCAAGTGAAATGACGTTGAGTATCTTCACATTTAATTAATTCGTTCATCAAGGTCCCTACAGCCCTTTATTGGGCCCTGGCCTCTTCTTCAGCTTTGTAATCCTTTTTACACATAAGGTAGGACTCCTTGGACGGGGATCAGCCCGTCGCAAGGCAGCTACCTACACACAGAATAACACGAACACACAATAAACTCACACAGACGTGCATGCCTGAAGTGGGATTCGAACCCATGACCCCAGTGTTCGAGTGGACGAAGGCAATTCATGCTTTAGCCCTCGCGGCCACTGTGATTAGTCCTGACACATCATTTCGAGACTGAATGTCACTTTGTTCTTTGTAGGGAGACAAACTGCATCTGCACCTGTTCAGAGGCTAGTTAGCTAATCAATCAACGGAAGAACTACCATCATAGGGAATCTTTCTTGTGCAACTGATGTTAATCTTGCAAAACCGTGTATTCCTTCTACTCGCGGCAGGAGACGGTTAACAATACGGCCGACGTTGGAATATTTCTTTATAATTTCCAAGCCTTCCTACCACGACCTTCAGATCCTAGCCTTCCGGATTATAACAAGGTGTATTATTGGTGAAAACCAGTGTTCTTGGGGGAAGTTATTACTACCATATTCAGGGTCGAAATCCAACATTATCAATATCTAAGATTTGAGGCTTTCACGGCGGTGACTATGAAGAAAGCAGTCTTCTGGGATTTGGCACCGTGTATATGTTGTGTTAACCGAAGTTTCGGAGGAACGTATCGCCTCCATCTGCATGATGAACTGCATCCAGGACATATGAACAGAGGGGGGGGGGTTGTCTCAGCAAGTCTTGGAAACCTCTCATCTGTTCTCTTAACAAACCCCCACCGGGATATGACGCCAGAGCCAGAAGGCCACACAGGCCATGACCAACCAACATAACAACCCCCCCCCTCAGCTTACGGGTTGTGCCCAGCCTTTAACCTTGCCTTTCTCTCCCTTACACAAAAACCACGCTTGTCCCAACTCCCTTCCCGTACCCCTCCCACACTACTGCTTTCACTTGTATACTTGCCCTTCCCCCCTACCCTCACTGCTCTCACATAGCTGTGTATATTTCCACACAGTCTGCTTTTACCGGTTCTCACGGTCTCTTAGCTTGCAGATTTCTTATATTTTTTCTTCTACCCTGAATATGGAGGCGATACGTTCCTCCGAAACGTCGGTTAACACCACATATACACGGTGCCAAATCCCAGAAGACTGCTTTCTTCATTATCAATATCATCTGAATTACTACGTGGCATCACAATCACGAATACAGCTGTCTGAATGCCCCTAGCCGTGAGGACACGAAATTCTTAAAATTCTTATTACATAGTTGCAGGAACCCCACATATTCAGCAGGCCTTCCGTTCGCTCAGAAAGATATTATGTTCGCTAGATAGCACCAGCTTGTAGGGAAGTTACTTCCACGTGCAAAAAATAACCGAATCGCGCCTGCGTAATAATGGCTAGAGCTGTGCTCTCTGGACTTCGTGTCTGCAGTAGAATACTGAAGTGTAAATTATACATACACTGAGTTCTATGGCCCTCTTGTTGCTGTAGATGTGGCACTCAGTGAGTTCTACGAGTTTAATTGGCAGATGTTAGACTACCTGCTCTCTTCCGCTTTGTGGGAACCTTCAGTCGGCAGATGACCCCCCCCCCACACACACACACGCTGATCACTGTCAATCCGTGAGAACTTCAGGTGGCAGATGTTACAATATCTGAGCTCCCCGTTCAGTCAGTTGTTTAGCTCCACTCACTCGACTGTATCGTCGGGAAGGTAACAACAAGTGGTAAGGTTTCTGACTTGTCGGGAAGTGCTCGTTTTGAATTTCGTTCAGAACACCGACTCTTCTAACTCAAAGGTTCTAATGACTTCATTCAGTCACCCCAGGATACTGGCATAGTACCTCGTATTAGGCTACGCCTGGTCCCTTCCAAAACCCTTCTCGGTTTATCACACGCTCTTTATTTCCTCGGCCTAACACTCAGCGCGCCGGTCACGGTAGCCGAGCGGTCTAAGGCATGCACTGTCTTCGTTCGCTTGGAAACCGGGATCGTGGGTTCGAATCCCACTCAGGGCGTGGATGTTTGTTTGCGTTTTTCTGTGTTTGTCTACAGGTAGAGGCCTTGCGACGAGCTAATCACTCGCCCAAGGAGTCATACTGTATGTGTAAGATCTAGTAAACCGAAGTGAAACGGAGAGTTTCATGGAGGTAGGCCTAGGCCCAAATTGGGGCTGTAGCGTCACAGGGAAAAAAACACTCAGCGCTATATAAGCTCAACTCCTGAGAGTGTCAACAAATAAACCAGAAATAAATGAATAATCTAAGCTCTTTCGTGGGAATATCTCTGCGGCTGATATTGCACTCACAGAGTCCCGTCGCTCTATGAGAATCTTGACTTTGAGCTCTAATACTTAATGAGACTTCTGATGTGACAAATGTCGCAAGCACAAGTCTTCCTTTCGCTAGATCGTTTTGACATATTAATTGTAAGTGCTGTAATTAAAGGACATAGATTAAGAGATGTCCTGTGCCAGGATATTAAAAGACTTCATTCTCTTCTTCCTCCGCACCGGAAGCTATGATAACTGCCACTGACGAGGTCGCTCTCCATGTCTTAGCGAGTCTCGTAAGATCAATAATGTCTTTTACTGTTTCCACCCTACGAACACCCTGCATAACGAGTGCACACACCTCGTTCAATACAAGTTGCCCTGCTTCCTTTCTGCGACGGTTATGCCATACACTTTCAACGTCACAGCAAGTGTTCCAGCGCTACGAGCACCCTGTACGTCACAAGCAGTGTTCCGCAAATTGGGTTCTTCCCATTCACATCACATGCAGTGTTGTATGGAGCGTCCTGTTCCCTCCTGCGAACACTTGCATAACTTATTCACAGATCATGTTCAGCATTAAACAGGCTGTCCTGTTCCCTCTCTGCGAACACCCTGTATAACATGCTCACAGATTACATTCAGTATTATAGTGTCCTGTTCTCTCTCTATGAACACTCTATAACATACTCACAGATCACATTCAGTTTTATACAGAGTGTCCTGTCCCTTCTCTGCGAGCACTCTGTGTGACATGTTCACAATTCACATTCAGCATTATAGAGAGTGTCCTGTTACCTCTCTATGAATGCTCTGTGTGACATGTTCAGGATTCACATTCAGCATTATACAGAGGACCCGGTTATCGTTCTGCCAAAATCCTGTGACAACTTAACGGATCAGACCCAATGTTATACAAAATCCCCTCTTACCTTGAAATCTCACTTTTCTTTCGGTCTGTTTTGGAATAAAAGTCTTCCTACTGTCAGTACGCATTATAGAACTACAGCCGGTTGTTGCATAAAGCTTGAACATGTGGCTTCATACACTGTTTTCTTTCTTTAGTCTGCCATTTCATTACTTATGATCTGTCGTAGGGGAATTTGCAATAACTACAAGAGATCAGGTAGTGGTCAGGTGTTTCTTAAATTTGGGTGAAGCTGTCAATATGTGTAGACGGCACTTTACAATATAAAGTTTTCGACATAATATACTGACAGATAAACATATGTTGTATTGCCTGAAATTATTTAGAAATTTGCGTTCGTGTAATACATTTTAAGGTTATGTCACATTAACACTAATTTCATAGAGCTGAGCCGCCAGTTGTGCGCCTACTCAAGAAATTTCCAACATTTTATTTAACCCAAAGGTTTATTTCCTTGCCAACAATAGCCTTCCACTGGTTCCTATTTTGAGCCAGATCAGTCCAGCCCATACCACTATATCCTATCTAAGATACTTTTAATATTATCCATCCATCAACGTCTTGGTCTTCCTAGTAATTTCTCTCCTTCTATCTTTCCCATCAATATCCTATATGCATTCCTCTTCGCCTCATTCGTGCTACATTCCCTGTCAATCTCACTCCTCTTCATTTGATAATTCTAATTATACCTGGCGAGAAGTACAAATTATGAAGTTTCTCATTATGTATTTTTCTCCGATCTCCGATCTCCCATCACTCCATCCCTCTTCGGTCCAAATATTCTCTTCAGCACCCTGCTCTTACACACCCTCAATCTATGGTCCTCCCTTATTATCAGATACCAAGTTTCGCTCATATAGAAAACCACAGGCAAAATTATAATTTTGCATATTCAAATTTTTACGTTTCTAACTTTGTGTTAATATGACTCATAGAGTTTGGAGCAACAGTGAAACAATTTACACTGATTGAATGTGTTTAAAGGAAACATACAGTAAGGTCCGTATAGGTAAATATTTGTCTGACAATTTTCCTGTCGACAGTGGTCTAAAACAAGGAAATGCTTTATCGCCAGTGGTTTTCAACCCTATAGGCCTCCACGGATTGATAGAGGGATAGTATTTTTTTTCTGTTTGCTTCTCTTTTATTGCAAACTTTTGTTTGTTGTGTTCTTAGTTTAAACTTCCATCTTGAAGATGGAGTTAGTACGGTCCTCCGAAATTTCACTGAACTTGTATCGGAATGCACGTCAAATTCCAGGTGCTGCTAAAAATATTTTTGCGTGAAAGCAACGTTCCGTGTCACAACAGTGAAATCTCAGCTTTAAAATTCAAAGGAAAATTCTACGGTTCCGGCCTTCAGCTGCGATGCACACAGATAACTATTCCACTCGTCTAGTTTCACACATAATTGTCGTGCCGTGTCGTGCCGTGCCGTGCCTCACAATCAATCGTGTTGACAACTAATGTTAGTAACGAGGGCAAATTTCTTTTGGGATATGATGGCTTGTGTTCTCATAAATGTCCAAGATAACCCGAACTCCTGCTTGAGGGGGGCTTGAGATGTGGGTGGGTAAAGCCAGGTAACACAACCGAGAAAATTTGTATTCTGTCTCAAGGTTTTCAGTAACAGGGAAACAACAGTCGTGCAACATACGACAAGCCACTATAATTCACTTTGATAGAAATGTATTTATTTTACTTCG
This sequence comes from Cryptotermes secundus, assembly GCF_002891405.2. Taxonomy (NCBI): domain Eukaryota; kingdom Metazoa; phylum Arthropoda; class Insecta; order Blattodea; family Kalotermitidae; genus Cryptotermes; species Cryptotermes secundus. Next base: position 182,832 of record NW_019731573.1, on the reverse strand, counting down.
CCAGTTTATACTCTTAACATTGAGTTACTTAATTCGCAGGAGCGACGAGGCGTAAAGATGTGCTCAGTTCCTTCCTCGCCTCAATTTAGCCACTACTGGTAATCATTCATTACAATGAATTTTCGAAGTCGCAAAACACGTCCGTTGACCGGTGAAGTTGAAACAAAAAGACCCCCCCCCCGAGATGATCCCTACATGAGACGCATCAATTCCAAGCAGTGGCGTCCGACGGTAACACCACTTCCTCACTGCCAATTGGCTGGATTCGAACAGAGTTCCTCACCCTTACATCGAATGTAGGCATTCCTGTTGGTTAAAACCAAAGAAAATCGCGTCATCATATATAATGATTTTCACATCTGGAAGATACTAGCCGCAGCCTTTACACTCCGACCGGCTTGACCCTTTTCGGCTTGACTTACGGTGGCAGAAATTGCTCAGATTCCCTGCTTCAAACCCCACAAAAGAATTTCAAGGCTTACTTCAAGCTAAATTAATAAGTCGATAAATTTAGAAAAATGATTGAATATGCTCATAAATTTAGGCGCATATATTTCTCTGGCGTGCTTTACGACACTGTTAGTATCTGGAGTGTGTAATGCAGCATGGATATTTTATTCAAAATATTTTTGAGCAGTTTGCCGTGCCTAATCGGAATACTATCCCAGTATGAGCACAGATGGACTGAAGGAAGTCACGAAGGATTCCTACCCTGGATACCCGGTACTCGTACCTCACGCATCTCATTTAAGCGAGACGAGGTGCCAGGTAGTAGAGAGAAGCTGTTGTTGTTCGGATCTCCTATTCTACTGACTTCTCTTCCACTTACTAAGTTCCTCAGGCCGCGCCATAGCTCAAGCGGTTAGTCGTTGGATTCCCACCGCGGCGGCCAGGGTTCGACCCCGGGTCTGGTCAAGTGGAATTTGTGGCGGACGAAATGGCGCTGGCGCAGGTTTTCTCCAAATACTTCGGTTTCCCCTGTCAATCTTCATTCCACCAATTGCTCCACAATCACCCTCACCTATCACCTGTGGCTGGTACGCGTACAATAGGCCAGAAGTAGCCGCAGTACAAGGGACTTAGTCCCACCCCACTAGCAATAAAAAGTAATACTAAGTTCCTCGCTTTCTTCCACAAGGACATTCTATTCAGTTTGGCTTTTATATTGCCACGTGACAGAGTGACTACAGATGGGGTTGGGTTTGGTAACTGGATTTACTGAACTCTCACAGAACATAACTACAAATACCTATATCGCTATCGCTAATTCACACACTCTACAGTTCGCTACAGCACACACTAAGTCTTCTCAGTCTGCTGTGTCTTCAGCAGTCGTTGTATGTTAACGGCTTCCAACACCGTAGCTTCAACTTTCGTGTTCAGGTCCTTACTTACCGGCGACCCTCTCACAACTAACTAAATTCTAGACTTGTTTCGCTTATAACACCTCGGCAAGACCACACAGAAAACAACTCTCCCAAAAGTTCTATTGTCGCGTCAACCAGCTGTCGCATGGGCCGCGTACAGAACACCGCTTCCCAGTTAGTACATTGGTGCTTGTTAGGAGTCTGGTGCTTAAAAATGGGCGATGTTTACAGTGTCATTATTTATCAGCGGGTCTAAATGCTACATTATTATATTAATTTCTATATTTATTTATATTATTATATCTTTCAGTTTAATTTGTCTTGTCACTTGTTTTTCACTGCCATTTTCACTCTGTTTTAATATTTTCATAATCACTAAATCAAATTTCCTTCTTGTTTCTATAATTTTATGAGCTCCTTTCATTTGTCTTTTAAATCTTATTTCCAAAAGTACTTTTAACTTTTTATGAGACGCTTTTGTCCCTTCATCATAGTATAAAATTCTCTCCCTGACTATTCTTTAGATAATTTTAAGCTTTGCAATGACTCTTGAAGTCATAACATTAACTGATTACTTTCCTATAAATTTAATATCTGCTTTTGTACATGGAACAATATTCTCTCACTCATCTTCAGAATATCCTTCGCAGGATTGGCTTCTAGACTGTTTATGTTTCTTTGGTATTGTATTTAAAGACACTTTCATTGTCGAAATTATATAGCATAGGTTAGGGTGTTACAGTGGCTGTTCATGTCACAGTACAGTAAATTCTCGCTAACGCGGTTTAATTTGGCGTAGGTCATCCAGATCCAATGACAATCCGGGTTAATGAAGCAAAAATGGCCTTAAAATAAAAAGTAGAAAGCAAGTAAATGGAAAATGTAGTGTTGATGAAATATCACTGCAGCAATTTCTTCGTGTCAGAAGCTGAAATCCAGGGCCCCTTCCTTCTAGCTGTAGCTAATCTTGGATATTTTCTTGCGTGGTTTCACTCTTTCCAGCTACCCTCAAGACAGTCTGAAAGTCCTCTTGCTCTAATCCCTCTTGCTTTTAAATCGTTTAAAGTGTGTACTCAAATTTGAAAATAATTTTTCATTTTTCATATTTGGATCCGGATTATCCTACATCCAGATTAACAGTAACTGGATTAAGGAGGGTTAGTCCAAGGGCAAGTGCCTCACAATAAAAAGGCAAATCCCTGTGTCCTTTGCATGAGCTCTAAAGAGATCAACTTTCTGAAGCGTTGGTCACAGGAACAGAAATTTTCTAAGTGTAGTGACGAGAACTGTCTTAGGAGTCATAATTTTAAAGACAGTTATTTTTACGAGGTTAAGTTAAGAAATAATGTGAATTTACATTTTTTCAGACATATGTACCAATCACTGCATATCCTCTTTATGAGGCGGTGAGGTAACTGCAGAGGAATTAGATGTGATTGCAATGCAAAATAATATATGTTGATGTTACTGTTGTCGCTCATTTAGAAGCTACACGTAGGTTCGCCTTTCTTAGAGTCGTGCAGAGCACCTTTATCTTATTCCTAATTAATTGCCCACGATGTAAATGAAAGTTCATCAGAAATTAACATTCATTTAACAAGAAGCAAGGGAACAAAAGTAAAAAGAAAAATGCTCTCCCTCGTCTCTTTGTTCACCTCTACTCCTTCGGCCATCTTGAGTTTAGTTATTTACTTATCTATGAACTTTTCCTCATAAGGGGGGGGGGTGGAGTCCAGTTGGGTCCACTCGGCACGGCGGCTACTGATTGGCCTATTGTACCTGCCCAGGGTGATTAGGATGATGGAGAATTTGGTGGAATGAAGATTGGCAGGGGAAACCGAAGTATTCTGAGAAAATCTACCATAAAGCCACTTTGTTCACCACAAATCCCACTTGACCAGACCCGGGTTTGAACCCGGGCCGCCGCGGTGGGTAGCCAGGGACTAACCGCTTGAGCTATAAACTTATTGAGGGCTGTTAAATATTACATATACACCGACTGCTGGACAGTGTGTTGGTAAAGAAGTTCCCGCGAAGACAGATTCTTGGTAAACAGTCCATTGCTAGGTTATACAACAATAGAAGAAGCTGTGTTTTCCGTGAAAGTTGTGAAGTCACAACAGTGGATACTGATCACGTGACTTTTTTTCTGTAGATCCGATCGACAAGACAATAGGCTGGCTAGATAGCGATCACGTGATCGGTGTTTACTGTAGGTCCATGTCCGTTCCTCTGCTATTTAAGTAAAACGGTTACAAGTTACAAATAATCGCCGCAGAAGCACGTGAACAAGCAAGCAAGGAGATGGCCACGGGAATTTCGCAGTTGTAGAAGATCTATAAGTTAGATTTAACAGAAGATTCCGCGCCATAGCTCAAGCGGTTAGTCGCTGGCTTCCCACAACGGCGGCGGGTCTGGTCAAGTGGGGTTTGTGGTGGACAAAGTGGCGCTGGGGCCGGTTTTCTCCGAGTACTTCGGTTTCCCCTGCCAATCTTCATTCCACCAAATTCTCCATCATCATAATCACCCGGGGCAGGCTACAATAGGCCAATCAGTGGCCGCCGTGCCGAGTGGAACTAGCTGGACTCCATCCCCCACTAATTATAATATTAACAGAAGATTTTCCGTGTGATTAGAAGAACTTATTTGTGTGTAGTATTTGGAGAGCATCATTCAGTGAGACTGTTATAGTTCACGTGTTATAAACCCGTGAATTCTAATGCAGATAGACTGAAGAGAGAGAGCGTAACCGAAGTGCAAATAGAACCCATTATTTTCGTCACGCGTACCGCCAAACACTTGCAGTATTTTATGACATTCTCTTATAAATGTGTAGAATGTCCCCAAAGGTAGATTGTGGGAATTGCCATATAATTAGTGACTTAGATATCAAAATATTTAAAATTATTTTATTTTAATTTAGATTTTTTTAGGTATATTTTTGGGGTTTCCTTGTAACATCTTCGCTAAAATGACTATCTACACTTTCTGTCTTGGTAAATTATAGTCACATTCAGAATATAAAATTACATTCTTTTTTATTTTACATGTCTTGTATATGAATCCATATTTATTCTCGTAATTAAAACAAATCGGCGGAAAATCTTAATAAATGCATTGGACAGTACACTTTGAGTTGGTCAAACGCAAAGCCAACGAGTCTGCCACTATACACCGATGTAAAGGGGCGTGACTTCACTGAGGCAATATGTGTAGGGTATTTCTCTCGTCGAGCTGCAGTAAATTCTCTGTTGTCGCTTCTGTCACTTTGTGAAACCCTTAATTTAACTTCGACCGTAGCAAATGACAGGGTTTCCCCCACGCGATATGCGACCGGGTGGTACCGAACTGTCGGAGGGACATGTTGCTGTGGAAATACAGGATAAGACAGAAGTTGATATCATATGGATGTTTGGTTGTGGAGGGGCAGGCGGTAGCGCAGTTCGTTGAGGCAATATTCTACAAGCAAGCTTACTTGTTTTTGAAATTAATAATGCAAGTTTCAAGAAACCGTCAAATTCTGTCCGAACAGACAACTGCCTTACTAAATACCACGTGTCTTTCAATGCATGTACTCAACTGTGAAGCTACCCCTGTAACAGGCCGAGGAGGTCCATAGGGTTCTGAGACGTCGAGGCTCCCACATTTTCTAGACAATTGGCTGGCAGATGGGGCTGAGGTTGCCAGTCTTATGCTCCGGTAGCCATATACCCCAAGGAAGATTCCTGGTACTCATTTCTGCTAGAGGCTGATTCGACCAAGGGGTCATAGTGCTGCTGGAAGGATTACATCAACTAAAAAATCCAACCTCATCGGGAATTGAACTCGCAATCTTCTTGCTCGGAGCTAAGAGCCGGATAGAGTCAGGATATCGATTGGCTACGGGCTAGACGACCAAGGATTCGGAGTTCAAGTCCCGGTAGGGTAAATTTTTTACTTTTCCATCTCGTCGAGACCAGTTTGGAGACATCCAGCAGTCTATTCAATGGGTATCGGGGCTTTTCCTAAGGGGGTGAAGCTGCCGGGGCGTGAACCTCAACATTCACCTCTAACTAGTGCCGAGGTCAAGAAAACGTGGGTCTATACATGCACTCCCCCGTACGTGTTCTTGGCATAGAGCTTAATTAGTTACGAACAGGAACAATTTTACCTTTTCCTTATTCAACTGCGAACAGCATTCTTCATGCTTCATATTTCGATCCGGATTATCCGACATCCAGATGAACTGCAACCGGATTACCGACAGTTAAGTAAAGAGACACGATACTTCCATATGCTACCCGCGGTTCCTTCAGGCTTCATATCGAACTGTTTAGCACGAAGAATGCCAGTGGGAAAGGTCGGTTTCTGTAGAGGCAGAACCTTCCTAAAATCAATTGTCTGATTCGGAAAAACCCAAACGTACATAAAACCAACTCTAGCATTGAGGACAGTGATCGCTGGAATTTGGGGGGGGGGCACAGTGGAAGCTGTATTAGTCTGAGGGTACGCGGCAGCTGGAACTTCTCTGTCCATTACAAAAAAAAATCCGTGGCCTATAGTCTGCAAGCGAACTATACCAACCGAGCCACCGCCGCTTGTCGGCGAAGTTAGTGCCAAATTTTGCTGATACAGAGTGTCACGTGGTCAGCGTAACCGATCCCCACGGCCGTTAATCTCGGTTTTCTAGACCAGAGCTGCCATTTCCTTGAAGTGGCTCCTCTGTTATCCTGACGAGGCTGAGTGGACCCCGTTCCAGACACATTATTTCTTAGAAAATCTTGTATCGCCGGGAATCAATCCCGGGACCTCTGGATCTGTAGCCAGGGGCTCTGACTATTAGCCTACAGAGGCGGTCTCTGTCCAATACAGCACAATAAAATATGATGCAATACGCTTCACGTTTCACACGATCACTATTCATCTTATTTATATTGTAACCTATATGAGTGACTGTAGAAGGGGTCTTGGATTGTTGGAAAGATTTATTGACAACTTACACACACGACTCTGAACTACAAATAATTACAACGCCACCCCTTATCCCCACATTCACAAATCACCACAGCACTCGCTAAGTCTTTCTCCAGCATGCTGTGTCTTCACCAGCCGTTCCCTGGCAACGGCTTTTATAGTGAAGGTTCTGCAGCTTCAATCGCTCAGGTGCTCTCGTCGCAGCCTCTTGTGCAGATATCAACCCCAACTGTACTCAACTAACTTTATTCCTTGCTTATAACATCTCAGCATGGACCACATAAAAACACCCCTTTCCACTGTTATAGCCCAACTGTTGCAGTATTAAGAATCTGCTGCCCTGCATAGGGAAAGTGTTCGCCGAGGCGTTGCCCAGAAGCGGTCGCTGTATACAGAGTCACTGCTTAACAACGGGTCTATACGCTGCAATATTAATATTACCCTCAAATCTTCTTTTCCATTTTGCAACTACATTTTAGAGTAGTCTCACTGGTGATGTCAGTGCGTAGTTCCCTAAACCCTTACTGATGGGTCCGAGAAAACTGCTGCCTGATTTTTCAGGATGGTTCATCCGAAACGTCGATAAGAACCTACGAGACAGACAATGTCACAACTCAGCCGAACACAATCTGAATTTTCTCCATCTATGCAATGAAAACCCCAATTGACAGGAAACTGAAATCAATTATATCTGGCCACTTTTCAGCTGGTTTTGCGACGAAAATCTGTTTGCGTTACTTTCTATTTTTTCTTTTCCCTTTCCTACATCCAAGCTGGATTCCGCGCCCATCGTAACACAGTTCGGGCACTTAAGGAATTTTAATTAAATATGTACGTACGTGTCTATTGTATTATTATTATTATTATTATTATAGTTATTGCTATCATTGCTGCTAGTAGTAATTCAGTACACATTAAAATCGTATTGTGACGCATATGCGCATTGCTAGGCAACGGTCATCATAAACATAGAACATCCATTGCTAGGTAACGGACAAATAAACACAGCAGAAGCTGAGCATATAAGTACGTATATAAAAATATTTATCCATATCGGTTAATTCGTTAAGCACAAAAAGAAATCTTATTTTAAATATTATAAATTGGTATTTTATTTGCAATTTCATCATATTTTGATATCGGAATCGATATGGCTTGCAGATTACTGGTTGAACCCATCTCTTCGATTGGTCGACGACTGATCGCATGTTGTACAAGAGGCACACACACACTCCCATTTCTTGTTGCAGCAATTCCAGATACTGCAACGGATCCCTCTGGGTTTGAAGGGAATTATTTGGTTCTTATTTTATGGATTTGGCAAATAAAACTACAGTTTCATCCAAACCTTTCAGATTTATCGTGTGAAATTGCTTATCTTCCGTACTTAGGGTTGAGGATGTTTGTAATATGTAACGAACCAGCGGAACTGAACAAAGGAGTTCAGTACGTTTCCCAGTATCACTTGGGTTCTACCGACCACCGACTTCGGGAGAAAAAAATCATTATCAATATTTCCTCTATGTTTCCCAAATTATGCTAACCTTTTTCATAATCAGATATCAGTCTATTGTTCTACAGCCCTTGTGTACCTTGGTCGCTTTTTTCAGTTCATTAATCTACACAGTCTGTAGGAATCCTTGGACGGGGATCAGCCCTTCAAAAGGCCGCTACTTATACACAGAATAACACAAAAACTGAATAAATGCACACAGATACTCATGCCTCGAGAGGGATTCGAACTCACGATCCCAGTGTTCTAGAGGGTGAAGACGGTTCATGCCTTAGACCGCGCGACATAATCAGATATACCGAATCAAATATCATTATCAAGAAAATTTTACATTTATCTGATTTCTCTGAGCTTCCTAGTGACAGAAATTTTTAATTATTAATCATTATCAAAGAATATTTTGCTGCCTATAAAGTCTGTTATCCGTTCACGACAATTTTATTTCTATTTCGTGAATTTACACCCCATTGGACGTGGGGGCGCGGCTTCAAGTGGCAGACGTCGAGAAATCTGTGGCCAGAAGAACGAATTTGGAGCGATTAATGGCATATAAATATACTCCGTGCTCGTGGAAGAGATGAGATATGCATGCAAAATACCGGCTGGAAAACTTTAAGGGAAAGGACCCATTTGAATATAGGTTCATTAATGGGAAAGTAACATTGTGACGTATAGATCCATTGCTAGGCAAGGACTCGGTAAACGCATTCCCGCTGAAGCACGCAACAATAGGACGTCCATTGCTAGGCAACTGATCAGTAAACAAGCCTTTTCTACAACAGAGAGGTTGTGTTTTCTGCATGGTCCGTGTCGATGGGAATTTAAAGACACAAAGAAGGTCGTTTGAGTAGTTGTCAAGAAATGGGTGTAGTTCTGGAAATGGCAGTCTAAGGCGATTGAGAAAAATGTAAAGAAAAGAATTGTGCTGTGGGAAGTGGGGATATGTGATTTGAAGTGACAGTGAGACTATTATAAATCCGTTGCCAGGATACGACCAGTGAAGTTTGAGAACCCGTGTGCGTGTGTAACGGTGAAATGTAAATGGTGTAGATTAGCGACAACGCTGTATTGCCTCTAGTCCTGAGCTGTGTGAATAAGGCGTCAATAAATCCATTCATCCAATTCAGAACCCGTATTATAAGTCACGCACAAACCAGTAGAGGTGACAATATCTACAGGCTGATTAATGAAAAGTGTAGGCCTATAAGCGGGTTCATCTGACTCAGAATACTGACTGGTGGAGGACTTTTGTGATCACAGTAATGAACCATGAAATTCAATAAAAGACAAGGAATGTATGTAGCTGAGTGTTGCCTTCAGATGATGCGTTTCAGTTATTGAAATCCAGTTGGGCCTCTTCTCCATGAAATTTGTTTCATAGTACATGATATAGTTAAAAAATGCATACAAAATTTTTGATCGAAAGTTCAACAGGAAAAAAGAACAACTTGGAAGAATTTATTCATATATTAGGAGGACATTACTTCATTAATTTTAAAGAGATGGGATTTGAAGATGATTGGATTAACCAAACTCAGGATATGGTCAAATTTCAGGCTCTTGTAATACTGTAATAAGGAGTCGGGTTTGGCAAGACGCAGGGTAATGTCTTTAGAGTTTAAGCTACCGTCAGCTTCGCACGGAGTCTCTGCATGCAAATGCTTAGTTCGTAACCTGTGGCATAATATCCCTTTGATTCCCAGTTTATCTTTCCTTCTCTTGGAAGAGAAAGCAGGAAGGAGTCCGCTTTGTATGTAAACCAGTTCGTTTTGTAAATCCACTGCTGGAAGGGAGGTCAATAACCGGGCGGGTTCTACCACCAGCAGGCACGGCGGTAGGAAGGGTTGTTGGGTCAGTCGCGAGTTGGAACTGACAGCGAAATAGACGGCTCCGTGTTCCCGTGAATAGACACGCCACAGTCTAATAGACTGATTAAACACTTCTTCAACAACTTGGCTTCTTGTAAACGCCGTGGTCTACAACAGATATAAGAATACGTAGCCAAACAACGAGTATGCCTTGGTCACTTTCTTCGACATGGGCTATGTTTATGGAGACAAATATGCCCAGTTTCGCCCTCAGATATTTCAGTACATGTGTAAACTACTATATTATGGGGGATGTATACAGCTAGTTTTGCCTAATGGATCCGTTCGGCCCATCAGTGCTTATTAAGTCCTAAAATTATTCTTATATATAATATTAAAAGATTATCCAGTGCAATTTTTACTCATTTTTAACCTTTTCATATGACATATAAGAATATTTTTTTATGTTTAATACGTAGTTGATTGGCGAATTGATACATTTCGTAAACTTACATAGAAATAAGAAGCATGTATTCAAGTGTCTGAGAGGCTGAAAAGGGCATATGTATACTGACACTTATTGCCCATCTTGTGGAATTTGGTGACAGAATATTATATTGTGTGTCTCCAAGATTTATGTATCTGATTTAGCCTATTTTACTTATTTTGAAAAAAAAAAAATAAAGTGAGGCTTATGAGATCACCTTTTTGTCTGCGCCTGTGTGTCTCTCTCTCCATCCGTATGTCTATTTGTGTATTTCCCAAAATTTTTAAAGAGATGCTTATGGATTTAATTTACTGTCAGTGTGCCCTATATCCCCACTAACGTTTCTGTTTTCTGTGTTGTCCGTGTCGTACAAATGGAAGTAGACGATTATTTCTTCCCGGAATATGTTCAAAATTCACAGCATGATGCAACACTATGCAGCAGACAGCAGCCTACTAACTGCATGTCTACTCATCAATGTGCTAAGGCACTGACCAATAAAGCCACCACCCCCTGGGCCACTCTTGCACTAAACAAACTCACAGTTCCTCCTCGCGTCCTCCTCATAGAAATAACAGTAAAAGTAACATACGTAGTTGGATTCATGTCAAATAAGGGTACAACCGTATACTGAGACTGTCTGAGAATAAGGTGGATCCCGGGTAGCTCAGTTACTACAGTGAACAGTCTCTGACCGGGGCAACAAGGGAATCGGCTTTAGATTTCGGACAGAGCACTATATCGTTCTCAATTCCACAGCGTCCCGTCTGGCCCTAGGACTAACCTTGTCTCCCATCTAACGAATATAGGTCCGGTTTTGTTCAGGGGGTTAAAGAGGTCGGGGCGTCAATTTGACCACTTAGTCTATCTAGTACCAAGATAAAGAATATGTTGAGCTATACCTCCACTCTGCTTACATTTTCATGGAGTTGTGAATAAATTGTCATAAGAGTAATTTTACATTTGCTTTCACTCTCACAACAGAGTGGTCCAAAGATACGTATTTTCATAATTTGTACTCTTCGTCCTCAAGTTATTAGAATAATCGTGGACATCGCCCTGTGAACCCAAAATCTTGCAGATAATTAGAGAATCTTAAAGGGCCCTAAAATGGATATGTCCCTGGATTAACTAATTAGACACTACGCCATGAATACATATAGAACAGTGGATGTATACAGCCAAGTGTTCTTGATCTCGGCAATAGGTGGAAGTGACTGCTCGTCTTCGCGCCCCGGAGAAAGAGCCTCTGGTACCAACTGGATATGAGGTTGGATGGACCCCAGACTGTGACTCGAACTCCGACTCCTCTGGTAGATTCTAAAGGGTTCTGACGATGGTGGATGACACATAGAATTTGAGATTAGCTCTTTCTAAGGGGCCCAACTGAGTAGGTGCCTTCCTTACGCACGTGAAGACGGAAACAGATCCAGTTTCCGAAACGTCATGTCCTCTATTACCTAAAATTCCGGACGATGGAAAAAGTCCAAAACGCTAGTAATTCTGTCCGACTCCTCTGTCGTCCAGCCGGTAGGCAGTCACTATACCGACCGAGCTATCCCGGCTACTAAAAGACAGTCATTCTATAAACACATAAACATCTATATCGACATGAAAATGTCATATAAACCGATATACTTTTTAAGAAAGCGATATTAGTGATGTTGGCTGCCCCCTTGGTAGTCCCACGTAGAACAGCTTCGTCGTCCAGGCAGTATGGATTGGAGAAGTTAGGGACAATGTGTGTGTGTGTGTAGTCTATTTGGCGATGCTGTTAGAAGCTCGTATTATAAAGAATCAAATGACAGGAAATAATGAATTGGAAAGGATATAGAAGGAAGCGAATGTGACCTACTTCATAGTACAGTACGATGTAGCGTAGTTCGTTGAAGAACTATGCTACTAGCCAGAAGGTCGCAGGTTCGATTCCCGATGAGATCATTGGAATTTTCAGCCGCAATATGGCCCTGGTATCAAATCAGCCTCTAACAGAAGTGAGTACAAGGCATCTTTCTGGGGAGTAAAGGGCGGTCGGCGCGTAAGGCTGGTACTCATTTCTGTTAGAGGTTGAGTCGAGCCCAAGGACATAGTGCGGCTGGAGGGATTAGAAAAATTGAAAAATAAAATTACCTCGACGTGGTAGAACCCGCTACTTTTCGGCTTGTAGCATAATGCTTCAACTAACTACGCTACCGCATGCTTTATGTCTGAGGGTATAGAATACTTTTATGCATATGCCTGCCTGTAAATGTATGCAGTTGTGTAATAAGAAAGACTTTACTTTCTGAGTTTTAAGATTTACATCTGTAGGGTCGTTATGTATTATATTAAGGCTTGATGTACACTAATTCAGCCGTCCGGGCTGAATGGAGTAGCTTTGAGGTGCTTCAAGTATTTCTCTGTCAGTTACTAAAGAAATATAATTCAGTGTACGTCAATCGAACGAAATGAGGAAATGAGGTAGACACACGACTGACGACGTCTGCTCGGCCTTGCTTTCCAGCTTGCGCGGAAAATTTTAAGTGTGTACTTGAATGACCAGAATTTTACTGGGATTTATAGCTTTTTCGAGTTTTCTGGAGTGAGGTGAGAATGAGACCACTTGGTACATCGGGCCACTATTTGGCCCATTGTGCCATCCCTGAATGATGATTAGAGTGTAAAGTAGTCGGTGGAATCAAAATTGGCAAGGGAAAGCGAAGTGCTCGAAGGAAGCCTTCCTCAAAGCCAACTTTGCTCACCGTAAATCCCACATAACTTCACCTGGAATCGAATCAGGGCCGCCGCGGTGGGAAGCCAACGATTAACCGCCTGAGCTATAGAGCGGTCTTTCCGCTATACCATCTAGGTATAGATGGTAAAATAGTTTTTTATTTTCTTGGAGTCGGATAAGTCTGAGTCCACTTGTTACGTCGACCACTACTTGTCGTATTGTACCAGACCCGGATGATAGATGATAATGAATATGGAGCAGTCGGTGGAATGAGAATTGGCAAGGGAAAACGAAGTATTCGGAGAAACCCTGCCCCCATGTTATTGTGTCCACACAGATCCACAGGACCTTACCAGAGCTCTAACCAGGGCCGCCGCGATAGGAAACAGGCGGCTATCCGTCTGAACTATGGCACGGCCTTTTTTTTTTCCTTGGCACTACAGCCCCAGTGGGCCTAGGCCTACCTCCATGAACTCCACTCACTTCGGTTTTTCTAGATTTTACACATACGGTAGGACTCCTTGGGCGAGTGATCTGCTCGTCGCAAGGCCTCTACCTGTAGACAAACACAGAAAAACGGAAACAAACATCCATGTCCTGAGTGGGATTCGAACCCACGATCCCGGCTTCCGAGCGAGCGAACACAGTGCATGCCTTAGACCGCTCGGCTACCGTGACCGACATGGCACGGCCTTAGAACAGAGTAACAACAGTTAAGATTTCAGCGGGAAGTTTCGTCACTTGGAACATAAGATTTCATACTACCAGTTTGTCCTCTCTCACGCATTACTTTCAAGTCGTACATGTTACTGAATGATTTGTCGAGACCTGCGTTTCACACCAGCTCCCATGAATAGCACGCGAAATAATAAATTGTTTCCTTTTTGTATTATACTACCCTTCGCCTACGTGTATCAGAATTTTAATACTCACGGAATAGGCGCGATATATCGAAACGAAACACTTCTCACGCTTTCATATCCTACTGCATAATTTAGGCTTATGCAACATGTTAAAGTTTTGCAATTCGTTGCTGTGACAACTCGAATTTGCGTTATTTCGGAGCTGTAATCTCAGCGTTACAGTTTAGAAGTACATATGCATATACAAAAGAAAAGGACAGGGTTCAGTGATGGGCCCTTCTGAATGTGGGAAGGAAATTTTCGGGTCCATAAAACATGAAAAATTTCTTGACTAGCTAAGAAACTGTAAATATTTTAATAATGTCTCTTTTCATACAATTAATTAACATTTTACTACCGTTGCTCGTTACAACTGTTGATCTGTATTAAAGTTAATAAATAATGTCAATTCTCAACCTCAGATTTCCAGTAAAATATTTGGGAGTTTATTGAGCTTATGGTTCTGATAATAATTGCATATAATGAAGATCGTTTCTTTCACTTAATAAGGTTAAAATTACACTGAATTACGACGGCATCTCTAAGATGATTGATTCGTGTTTGTTCTCACGGACCTACTTCAGCTCGGGCAGTTAGCTACCCGCTTCGCTTCGCGGTAGTTTAATTTTGATTCCAGTTCGGATCATGTGGGATTTGTGGTGGACAATGTGGCAGTGGAGAGGTTTTTCTCCGAGAACTTAGGTTTCTCCTTTCAATTCTCATTCTGAATATTCATTAATCATCCAATCAAACGGGAGCTCTTATCCCGACTTATATGTGGTTGGAACATGAAGCTGACTACATACATATACGTTTCATACCAAAATGGTGGATTTACCTATCAGAGAACACAGACCCTTCCCAACATTGGTACTGTCTGTGTACAGTTAGTCTAAATTGTTTTTTTTTCTGCTTGTCATTCCGTCGTTCCCATGGATAATAAATGCACAGTTAATTTCACTTAGTTGCGTTATTCTCCAGTAGATGGGAGCAGTAAATGGCAGCCTTAGTCGACATTACAAGCCGTCGGCCAACAATTTTATGTCAATATTTGTAATAAAAAATCACATCTCTAATGCAATCTCTGTGTTCATTCTGTGAAGCATATCTAATGAAACCGTGGTTTTGAAACGTCTTTGAGGAGCTGTAATATTAGAATAGTATAAATGGTAGGGTTGTCTGTGGAATTCGTAGCTAGAAACGGGAATTATCAAATATTCCTGTTGAATTTTCAGCCTAAATTTCGTTTAACACATTGTAAGGTTCGAAGAGGAATCACCTGTTACATGGTCATGTTTTCGAATTTGTTCCTCCAACTACCTGCAGGGTCCTTGTGTCCCGTGCCGCTACATGCAGCAGACACGTCGAGTACGCATGCGTGTCTGCATCGGACAGAGGAGAGATGCGTTCCCACTGTCTCTGCGGGGGTGAGGGTATAGCTCGTAGTACTAGTGCTGCACGGGTTGCAGCTGTTATTATTGCAGGAGCTGAGTAGGATATTTGCGTCTAAGGAACAGTGTCTATTTCTCCGATAGTAACAGTAACTTTAGACTATGAGGAATTGAATGATAGGTTGATAGTAAATAATGGATTTTGAAGATGTTATGGTTTAATTTTAAGGCACTATTCCGGAATTTTTCTGTTAAGATAATTGAAGACCACTAGTAAACATAGGATAGTCAGTATAGCGGCTGAGATTCGAACTGGGAACATCCTGAAACGTCAGAAACATTACTTCTTGAGCCAACGTTCTCGGTACTGAGAGAGAGTGTAATAGAGAATTGTGCGTGACGTAGGATGGATATTTTGTTATTCAGTGGTCATCATTGCTAGTTTCCTGAGCTTAACCCATTTTCCGACACATTGAAGCAAGAATTCAGCAATTTTGAGGCTGAGTCTCCTCGCCTGCTACTGTGAGGGGTGTCTACTCATTTGGGGCCAATGGAAAGAGTTGATCTCCATCACTGGATCATCTGACCAGTGAATGAAAGAGGACCCTGTTCCTTTAATATTGTGCTTTGCTTTATAATCCAAAGATAGACAGAGCTCAGAAAGCTAACAATTCTGACAGTAATATATACAGTATCAGCGGAACAGTTTAGATTTGATTTATTCGGTAATGTCGTTTTAATATTATTCTCTTGACTAAAACAAATTGAATCTGTATTTTTATTTAATTAAATCATTTTCGTTATTAAACATTGTCACATGTATGAATGAATGTACAAGGGGTTTTGGATTTGTGACTGGATTTATTGATCACTTATACACTCAACTAATGACTATACGTGACTATAGGAACTTTACTGGTTTACACACACTACAGATCACTGTAACTGTAACATTGTCTTCTATGTCTTCTCTTCACGAACTCCCTTAAAACTAACTCCCAAGCAGGCATCCATCTCACATAAACCTCCTAGTCTTCGCTAGTCGTCTCTTAGTAACGAATCTTGACACTGTCCTCCGCTTATGTCCTTACCGCCTGACACATATCCCACAAATAACCTAAACTCAAAGTCAAAGTTAATTTACGACTGGCGGTTTGCCGCCAATCAGTTCATCTTGGTGTCAAGCCCCTTGAGACTCATGACAGACACTTTTTTTCAACTGAACCATTTGCTTTAATACTCCTTATATAACACTCTATCTGACGACAAGACGGGTCTTATGAATATGCTTGGCCTTATCAATTGAACGTATCCACACATGGCACTTTATCAATAATTCTTCCTTTTGTACTGTCAGTAAAGTCTTTGCAAAGCAGATCATGCCTCTCTTACATAGTTTGAACTGACCTCTAAAATTTGTCCCGTTTATAAGTTCTTGGCAAGGACCGCACAGAAAACACCGTTCCTATGTTGATGTACCATTGTTGCGTTTGTCTCTTGGGGTTCCCACGTGAGCGCTACTCAGCCAATCCCCTGGCCCGCTAGCCTAATAACAGCTGTTTACCTTTTTTTTCTCTGTCTTTGCCCAAGAACGTGTCTATACAACACAATACCTTACGCAAAACCATCTAAACAGTAAGAAGGAGTAAAATTGTGAAGAAATTCTCCAGCATTTTGAGAGAAATATTTCCATTCAAGATTGTGCACTTTCTGTGGCAGTGCATTTTAAAATATAACGCTCTTAAATCACAGACTGAGCAATCCAAATTTTCTTTATAAATGTGAGTTTAATGTTCTTAATATCTTCAGTAAGGTGCACTGTACATGTGACACTTCATCATGCACCCAGCGACAGCAACGAACGGCAACCCTTAACTCTAGTTAACATATTAGTAGGCCGTGCCATAGCTCAAGCGATTAGTCGCCAAATTTCCACCGCGGTAGCCCTGGTTCGAGCACAGGTTAAGTCATGTGGGATTTGTAGTGCACAAAGTGGCACTGGGACAGGTTTCTCTCCGAGTACTACGGTTTCCCCTGCCAATTCTCATTCCACACACTGCTCGATACTCATCATCTATCATCCGGGGTTGGTACAGTAGGCCAGATAGTGGCCGACGTACCAAGTGGACTCAGCCTTACCCCAACCTAAGAAACTAAAAAAAAAAATAATATACATGTAGGAGAATTGGTGCACAGGTCACTGCTCGGCTGGAAATGGATTACATGTCCAAAGAAAAGCCCAGATTTTTCTCCATAAAGACTCAGTTATAGGATATCCGTTCTCGGGTTATTGGCGGTTATATTTTGAGAAGAGTTTCTTTTTTTTTCAGAAAAGAATTTCAGCTTCATTCTAGAGTTTTATATGCAGATCTGAAATTTATATAAGGTAAAATTGTAACACGAATTAGTAAATTGGGATACAATGTCTATTGAAACGCCCTTTGAGGGTTCGGTTTCCACAGCAAACCCTTCGATTAACCCATCGTTATATAGGTCATCCCTTGAAGAACCGTTTAAAATCATGATTTCTCTCCATATGATCGACATTAACTTGCAAACACTGATAGATTAAGCAAAATAACCATAAGCGTGTCTAGATGTTCATATTGTAACGTCACCGCGGGGGAGGGGGCGCCCACCGAGTGTTGCGTACTGATGGAAGGAGTGGAGGTATGTGACGTCACTCGCGAGGCCACAGATTTCACGCGACCCCCACTTCCCGTTGCGCCATCCACTTCACACTATATACGGTATCGGCCGAAAATATAACAGCGAGCGGGGCGCTGGTAACTGACTGAGATTAGTTTTGCATTCGGTTTCCATGGAAACAGTGTAATGAAGAACCGACAAACACTGCGTGCATACACTAATTGTATGCAGTCTGTGTGTGGCAGAACTGTGAATGGATCTATCATCTCAGCTGGAGCTGCCAGCACCCAAAAAAATGCCGTTTATGTCTTGAATGACATATTATCCGGCCTCCCCGTCTGAACTTTCAGTTGCTACGCATCTTAAGGCTCTTGTACGCTGCAAGTGGTAGTCAGTGATGTTGCTGGCGAGACAGCATGATATACGAGTTATAGAGCATGCGCCATGAACCTTACATGGAGGAACACGGAACAGATGAAAAATATAAATATAGTTTTGGAGGAAAAGTTGAAAGGATTACACCGCTTTGAGTATCAAGCATAGATTCGAAGATAGCACTAAAATCTTAAATATAGCAGACCTTTTGGAGCGTACTGGTTTCATCTGGCTCGAGATAGGGACCAGTGGCTGGCTGTTGTGAACACGGAAATGAAGTATATAGGTTTCTGTCGAAGGCGTGGAAATACTTTTACTCAGCATCTCATGCTATGAGTCGAACCACTTGAAACTATCCCATATAGCTTATATATACCTGCGAGGTAAGGGCTCAAGCATAAGTAAATCGAATAATGCAGATAGGGATGTTTGTTGTAGAATTTGCAATGTAACTAAATATTATATTAATACGAAAAATTCCTCTGAGATAGTTTTTTTTCCCCAAAATCACCTTCTGCTCCACAAACACACATATATACAGCCGTCTCACGCATGTGAGCTAGCATAATTTGCTATTATTTCATTTATGAAACGTAGTCCATAGGTTAATGTCTTCGCTCGCTCGAACACTGGGATCGTGGTTTACAGTCCCATTGAATGCATAGATATCTGTTTGCGTTAGGTAGCGACCATGCGTCGGGGTGACCACTCGTCCAAGGAGTAACACCGACTGTCTAACATTAAGAAACTGAAGTTAAAGAGAGACGTTTCAAGTGTGTCCTATTCTCAAAGTGGGACCAACAGGAATAGAAGAAGTCCATAGGTTATGTCACATAGATAAAGGTAAAAAAGCTATCCCTGTAACAGGCCTCGAAAATCCACAGTGATATGAGACGTCGAGGTTTCCACGCTTTCTAGATAATCGGCTCATAACTGGTAATAAGTTTGTCAGCCTTACGCGTCGGTCGCCCTTTACCCCACAGGAAGATCCCTGGTAACCATTTCTGTTAGAGGCTGAGTCGACCCCATGGTCATAGTGCGGCAGGAAGGATTAGGTAAAGTGAAAAAATATACTTCATCGGGACTCGAACCCGCGACCTTCCGGTTTGTATCATAGTGCCCCCTTGTGTTACGTGGCATATACGTACCGATATCCTCGCATTAAACGTATCAGGTTGGTTTGGATAAATTGTTATTGGTCCTCGCCAGGGCAGTCTTTCTTGGTTCCGAGTTCCGCGGGATTAACACCCACATTATTCTGTCCTGCGTCTATCTCGCACATTGACGGTAATTCAGCGTAGCTATATAAAGTGTAAATGTTGGGGTATCAACCGTGGGAGATACACAGAAAATCAAAATAATGTTTTTTTAATTAAATATATGATATCAGAACAGAGGGACTGCTTTACTTAAAACAAAAAACTCTTAAACAAACCTATAACCGAAAATGAAACAATGGAAAATGTTCAACATAAGTTCTGTCAACTGAATTTTTAGGCTCTCTTTTTACGAATTTCCCTGACTTGCGAATTTCTTCTGGTGCCCCGTAGGAAAAAAAATTGATCAGTCACGTTGCTATCTCGAGACGTCTCAATTTAAGTCAATGGTTATTTAAGACGTCCCAAAAAGTGGTGTACCACAGACTCTAGTAAATAAGGAGCCTTTAGTTTGTCATGCGCACTGGAGAACGCCGAATATCATGTTTTTGTTAAATTTATTTAGACTAAACGAACTAACCAATAAATGTGTTGTGTTGTCCACAGGTTTCTTGCAATCTGGTGGCCCTTGAAGTGCCAGATTACCAAGCGACGGGCCCGCTTCATGATTTTCGTCATCTGGGTGATCGCCCTTACCACAACCATCCCGTGGGCCTTGTTCTTCGACTTGGTGATAATCTTCAACAACGCGCCAGATGTTCTTCTCTGTGTGGAGGTGTGGCCGGACGCGCTAGATGGCACCCTATACTTTCTTATCGCCAACTTGTTGTTCTGCTATATCCTGCCCATGATCCTTATCTCCCTCTGTTATATCCTCATATGGATCAAAGTGTGGAAGCGCACGATCCCTACTGACACGAAGGACGCGCAAATGGAAAGGATGCAACAGAAATCCAAGGTGAAAGTCGTCAAGATGTTGGTAGCCGTCGTTATCCTGTTCGTACTCTCCTGGCTGCCACTCTACGTGATCTTCGCAAGGATTAAGCTCGGAGGGGAAGTCGAGATTTGGGAAGATGACATATTACTTGTGGCCACGCCCATTGCGCAGTGGCTCGGGGCATCCAACTCCTGCATAAATCCAATTCTGTATGCGTTCTTCAACAAGAAGTACCGCAAAGGTTTCATCGCCATTTTGAAGAGCAGACGCTGCTGCGGACGCCTCAGGTACTACGAGTCTGTTGCCATGTCCTCCTCTGCGAGCATGCGCAAATCGTCTTACTACGTCAACAATAACAACTCCTCAACACGGCGCCCTCCTGGTCAAGACACGTCCGTGTCATACATCTTCAACAATACGGGCGTCTAGGAATGCTTTGGGCACATGATTTTGGATTAGCACAAAATTTGTATTCCCGCTATAGTCAGGGAAATGATGGCTTAAGGGAAATATTCCTTTATTAGCCACTTTGTGATGGCGACTGTCTGCCATTGTTTTGCAGTTGCCAGGCCCTAGTTAGTTTCAGGCTGAATGATTTCTGGTTGATTGAGCCCGTGGGTACCTTTGCTCGTTGCTGCAAATGGTTTACAAGCCGGAGGGGAGTTATTGGCCATGTTGGTCCCGAGCTCAGTTGGAATCGAGCGTTGCGAAGTTGGAGTTAAGGCAGGTTGTCCGGAGCCACTGGGAGAGGGCTCTGAGCTTTAAGCTTAATAGAAAAACCTAATAAATAATAATATTAAAGTAACAGGGTAAATTTCATTGTTTACGATACACTTCTGCGACGGGTGCTTACACATACTGTTAAAATAATGTTTATGTCAGGAGCCGTACCACACGATTTCAGGAAGACCATCTTCAGATGAATATTACCAGTAACATATACTCTAATTCGTCATTCTAATGTAAATCCAAATTCTGCCTTATTGTGGCTTATTCTAAAACGTATTGAAGTTAAACCAATCTCAATTCTTTACAAAGAAACACTAATTTAATACCTGATTTTGTCTTGTGTCTGTTGGTAGTTTTGTTGTCAGCAAATGCTGATATTATTTAAACTGGCTTGGCAATATTGTGTCTAAACATGGATTCAGTTGCTAATCTTTTTTGCAATGAAAACAATTAAATAATTGCTAAAAATTAATCACTAATAATATTCATAGACATAAAAATGTTATGTGCATAAATGATAAAAGTTTAGTGAATGTGATCTTGGCTCTGGTGGTTGGAAGCCACCAGTCTGGATCAAAAGCTCCACTGCATTTTATTTGCACCATATTATTAGTCACACAGTGTTGCTTCATTATGTAAACACGTAGCATAATTGTATTGTACTGAATCATATACAGCGTTACCAATGAACATGGCGTGCGTATGTAACGTTCACATTGGACAATGAGAAGTGTTGTTGTTGTTGTTGTTGTTGTTGTTAACATTATTCCTAAATTAGAGATTCAGTAGAGAAAGAACTCGAAACTCTCTTTTGCAGAAGTTGTTGTTCAGGAGAAATTACATAATTCTTGTTATTGTAAATGTAAATATTAGTAATACAGTTTTATACAAAACTGTAAGAATTTGATGGGATTAAGATGCATGCAAATCTCGTCAACTCTGGTTGCTTTGCATTTATTATTTGTGTGGCACCGATACCTCGTTAAGTTGGCCTCAGTGTACGCGAACTGTCACGTGAAATGCAAGGTATGTGACGGTAGAACATCATGAGTACCATTTCACGTGTCCACATCCCAGGATTCTGTTCCAGTACGAGGGATCAACCTTTATTTAAACAAGTACAAAATATCTTGCATGAAGTCAGAACATGTGTTGTGGTCCTTCCCTGTGATTTCTTCACGTACGTAACAAGCAAAAGGATTGTCATAACGCACAAAGATACTTAGAGTAGCCTTATTATATACAATAAATCGCATGTAAAGTAAATGACCTCTATCCAACTATGTCGTCAAGATATATATGTATCTACTTTCTTTTTAATTTTCCATAAACCATTCCTTTCTCATCTAGCAAACATCATCAGAAACTTCGTTTTACTAACCTGCATCAGTCTAGGCAGCTATTACTTTCCTTTCAATATTTAAGTCTCACATATTCCCGAAACTGACACATATTTCTTTCCTTTATTTTCACCTAGAAACTTCAAATTCTCTCCTCTTCGAGCATGAAAATTTCTTACAGTCTAAATTTATTGAATGTGTTCTAAATTAATGCCTCATTCATAAAGAGAAAGGCTTCCAAAGTTGAAAGTCGTGGTTGTTTTCTTAGTAACGAAACTTAGCGTAGTCTCCCTGGTAATTGCTGTTGTAAAAGAAGGCCGGTCTTATATTCACGGTTGTAAAATGATTTACATCTAGAAAGTACATAAATTTTAATCAACTTAAATTTTACCAGTCACAACAAATACTTTCCTCTTTCGGAGTTATGTTAATACGTAGTTCAAGAGAAACTGACTGCATTGGTTAAAATATTGATACTTTGTGGCAGAGGTACACGTGGATACAAATTTGATCTCCTAAGAGATAAATTGGAAAGATCTGTTGAAGTCAAGACAAGTTTTGGTATTACAAAGAATTCGCAAATTTTGTCTCATATTGACTCACGCTCATTGTAGACCATGTGCTTGAGAAGTTCTGTAAGCCAGAGGTTCTGCAGGTTCCACTCCTGCTGTTAATATTAGACCCACATCACGAAGTTTCATTTAATCTCATAATTTTACCACTATATTCCTTCTGACACAAGTTGTATTTCTGCTTCAGTCGTGTCCACCTGATTCATCAGTCACTAAACGACCATCATGATATAGATATAGCCTTATAGTTACACAAAGAATGCAGAATAGTTCAATTTAATATTAATTTAATTTAATTAATATTTCTAGTATAACACCCTCGAAACTAAAAAAATAACTTGAAAGTAATTCCTTGTAAGTGTAGAAGCATAGAGAATCAGATAACAAACAACCAAATCATTGCAATATGACTATATCAGTGAGGGCTAAGCAAATTTCATATTCTTTCTTGTTTCAAATTCCCTCCACCAGGTGTAAATATCAAAGGCGCGCTTCAGTTCTTATTGTGAAGTAAATTGAAGTCACAAATTTAATTTTCTAGGGGGAGGGGGCAGTCTCCAGTATTAGTTGATTAAGATCGATCCTCATTTCTGTAATATTATGTGACAGTACGACTTATTGTAAAATTCTTGCGATTGGTTTCTATGTACGCACAGTTTTGTAGATCACCAAACCATCCCAATTCCTGTCCACACTTGGTGTCGACGGCTTGAATTAGATTTGGCAGTATCTTTACAACGTGTGGGATATCTGCACCATTCTTATGAAATTCACACTTTTTGGCTGCGAAAGTACATCATTGTTATGTAGTGGATAGTATGAGTGAGGGCATACAGTAATTTTATATGTTTTCGTAAGCAGTATGCAATATTACGTAAGTCTTTACATGTTAAATTGTCATAATCTGCAAGTGTCTTTAATAATTTTTTCATTGAAACTAATTAAACTCATTCACTTATTCTCTTGCAAGAAGCTGTAGGTTTCCACAGCAAACAACAAATTCCGGTAACTAAAAGAAATTTCTCATGCCTTTCTTCATATTTTCGGGTGATTAAGACGGTTACAGAGGCATAATGACAGTGTACGTCTAACGGACGAAAGCTCACATGATATCCAAGTGATTAACATGGCGGATGAATTTAATTACAAGTACGGTGACTTGAAGAATAATTATGCTTGCCTGCACGCGATTGCCACACGCAGACATAAATTCAATTAGCATTGGTTTACTCTTCTTGTTTTCAAACTGAATTTTGTGCTGAGATAAATCTGTGTTACAGAATTTTAAAGTAAAGCTTTCTCAGAGGTTTATCATTATTTGACTTCATGGGAATTGTTTTATGTCATATCCCTGAATTTTCTATTCTACTGCTGGATTCTCGAGTTGAACAGAATTACTGACGAAAGAGCGACTTATCTCAATTCCTGACATGTGTTCCAGTTTACCGCTCGCTTAGTGAACAACAGAACAGTATCAAGTAACAGCAGTGGGCACTGAATAACGTTTAGTCTCCCAGTATGGCGCAGTCTCACAGTGGGGTTCAAGGCAGCACGTGACACAAACATATATACATCTGTTTCATTATTATTTTGGTGTGAACTGAATGACGTGACACAGTCGTCATACTTAAGCAGTGACGTATGTACTGCTGTCACTACTCTCGTACATCTGTCCGTCAAAGTATCTTCGTACAAATCCGTCAAAGTAAATCTTGCAAATGCCACAGTTCGTAAAGTCCTATTAGATCGTTGCCACGCCATGCCCGTAGCTTTGGTCCAGTAATCACAAGTGACTAATGTTTAAAAAACAAATGTCACTAAACACAGGTTTAATAATAAAAAATAAAACAGCATAAACGAAAGCTGTTTTAAACACCTACAGTTTATCTCATGATCATACTACTGATAATGAAATGTGTATTTTACTGATGTTCCGGTCTAGAAAACCTAGATTTAGACCGTGGGGATCCGTTATGCTGAACACGTGACAGCCTCTGTCCTCAAAAGTTGGTACTAACTTCGCCGACAAGCGGCAGTCGCTCGGTCCGTATAGTTTGCTTGCGGACTACAGGCCACGGAGTTTGTTTGTTTTTATTTTGGTGATGTGAATTAGGAATATTTACTTCATTTTGACTGAATCTGAGATAACGAACAAATTTCCGAGGAAATGTAAGCTGTACCGGTCTTGACATGATTTCTTTTGATGTACAATGCATATATTTCAGCTCCAGCGCTGCGGACATAAACTGTGGTTAATTTTAATTCCAGTTGTTGGTAGGTACCTGAACATATTTTCAGCTTATTCATTATGTTGCGGGCTAGACGACCAAAGAACGGGTTTCAATTCCCGGCAAGGCCAAGAGATATTCTCTTTTCCGTAGCTCCCAGACCGAATCCATGGCCTACTTAGCCTCGTATACAACGGGCACAGGAAGATGTTTTTCCTGGGGTGAAGCGGCCGGGATGTGAAACTGACCACTCATTTCCATCTAATGCCCAAGTTAAGAAACGTGGAGCTATACCTCCAGTTCCTCATACGTATCTATGGCATTGCGCTGAATTAGCGAGACAAAAGAATAACTTGAGACGTTACCTTGACTGAAGATAGTACACAGAATACTTACAAATCCGGCCTCCAGAAATAAAAATGAAATTTTACTCTCTGGAGCGGTTAAAGTGTTAACAGTATTTAAGGAGAAAAAAACTATATCATTAAATAGTTTTATAACATAATTTTGTCCTGCATATTAAGGAGTAAAAGTACATTAAAATTAATATTATTTTAAAATGTCCCATGCATTTCTTACATGACCTTAACTTGTCAAATAGGAAAAGTCTGGAATGACTAAACATTAATAATTCTGCTTCATGATGTAAAATTGACATAAGTAATGATAGTAGTAGGCGGTATGTGTTGTTACGTCACGGCTTCCTTAGTTTTTATTTGCAGTTTATATGACAAAGCATCAGCAGTTTAGAATTCGGAGTGTAGGTTGACAGAATGGTAGTTAAATGAATGTGAAAGATTGTGGAAATAGGGGATCGTGAGCTAATTTAAGATACCGTGGCGGAATCCTGGAAGGGGATAAGTAAATTCCCGGCTGAAATTCAAATCTTGATCCTTCTAAACACAGGTCAGAAGCGATAGCACTTGATCCAACCTGTTCAGTTGCCTCTTTTATTCTTTTGTTTTCCTGTATTAAACAACAGTCTGTCCATTACCTCGGGTATGTTCTGCATAGATATACAGAAGTAGGTAATCCTGGTATTATGAAAAGCACCCTGCAATTGTACAAAATCATTGGCCCGGAAATTATACACAATAGCTGGTTACTTTTCGTATTTGTCAGTTAATCAGTGGTATCATAATGTATACACTACACAACGTTTCAAAAATTAGATCCGTTTCGGTCATGACGTGGAAAGGGGAATTGATACTATTGAGTTGGGCCGTTTAAAAGTCTATAGTCCATTCGCGGAGACGAGACAGTTAGCGTAAACAAAGCAAGCCCCGCGTCGCCACAGCTGACAGCAAGGGGTGGACAAAGCGCGCAGTTACTTCAGTGTACTCACTGCATTCGGACGCACGTTAACCTGCATTCAGACTGAAGAGTGAACTTTGGACGCCCCTGCAACGGTACACGCATCACGTGATCGCTGCATGATTTCATTCAAAGAGCGAAGGAGATACCGCGTGCATTTGTTTACGAGGACTCTCTCGTCTCAGCGAATGGACTGTAGGAGCTCGTTCCATTGGTGGACACTAGCTCTGTCAAACCAGCGATGTAGATTGGGAACATATTCCCCATTCTTCCTGACGACGGAAGTGGATCCATTACCCGAAACATGCATATAAAATATATATTCGACACGATAGACGGTGTACAATGTAACTCGTTCGCACAGAACTAAAGAGAATCAACTTCATTTTGTAGCTCACTTCAGATACACCAGAACACGTTTGTCAAGTACCCGGTTCAGTACTCAGCTGAAACACCGACTACCTGGCTGCGTTTTTTTCTGGAGAGAGAGTTCTCTCAGTTTCCTAAGCAAATTCTGAGGTAACGCTTTCTCTGTGGGTAAAGAGGTTGGATCGTGCAGCTTACCACTCAACTCAAACAAGTACCGAGGTCAAGAAAACATGGATCTATACATCCATTCCCCCATACGCCTTCATGGCTTAGTAATTAATTAGTTAGGCACACAGACAAATTTAAGTCGAATCGCGCCACGGGTACTTCTACATGCTCTTCAAACTATTGGTCATTTCTCACCTTAGTGTCGGAGGTCATGTAATTTGACTAGCGACAGTGTCGTTAAATAAGCAGTAAATCTGACGGAATGAGAACCGTCCATAGTGCCGGAAACGTTTTGTAGCCATTCTTTTTCAAGTTCTGTGATCTAATAATCGCATGCTTCATTTCAAACCCCGCACTAACTTCTATCTCTGCTGTAACAGGCCTTTTCTCCTTTAATTTATTTTGATTTCATTAGGTAAATTTAAATGTTTCTGTTCCAGAACCTTTTATTAACTTTATTGTTTCTAGACATTGTTACTATCTGTTTCTAGAATGTTAACTGAGGAAACGTTATGGATGGAGGTCCGTGGGACTGAAGCATTCACGCAACAACTTCACCGGTGTCCATCGTCCCTGAGAAAAGCAGACTGTAAGTTCATTAGCTCTGATTCCATAAGAGCATCTGCTCTCTGATACAGATTTCCTCACGATATGGAGATAACCATAAGGCATTAATATGCATAGCTTCAGCTAAATTAGAACTTAATGACAGTAATTGCACGAGGTGTCAACGTATAAGAGCCCTTTCTTACTACCAAGGACTCCAAGAGTCGAACTTTCCCTCCAGTCGAATGGGGCGGGCCCATAACTCATAAGTTTGTTCAACGTCTGCACGGTTTAGAAAACTTGTATATACAAGCATTTACGCCTGAACATGAAATATAAATTTAATGACGTTGAACTGGTGAAATATTCATTGAAATTCAACAGTTTATACGGTTCCCACCTATAGCTATATTATGCACAGAGATATCTTCTACTGGTCCAGTTTTATGCTCTGGAACCATTGATGGACAATTTAAAATCACGGTTTCACCGAATATGCTCTGTGACCTTCATAGTGTGGCACATAAGCCGTTTCTATGAAACGAATTGGTAAATACTTTGCCAAGGAGAGACTGATTTTTGAAAACCAACTCCGTACGGATTACGGTTTCTATGAATATGAAAACTGAAAGTTGTAAACACTCAGAAACCAAACGTTAGCTTGGGATTGAACACACGGTTTCCGAGACAACGCATTCATGAAGAACAGTAATATAACCCTGGGAGGCGGTGATCTCTGTTCGATTCTGTCGCCTAGCAATGGTCGTATTCGTGGCAGTATTTTCCGTGTTGTGGTAAAACTTCATTAAGATTCAATGGATTTCACATTTTGGTCGAGTGTATCTTTATTATAATAAAGCTATACATGAACTACAATAAATTCATTTAAGCCCTCCTTTATGTCTTTAGACCTGTTTTAGTTCTCTTTTTCTATGCCTATTTTTGTCTCCTCTTTGCGAAACATTGATCAGTGGTGTGACGTTGTGGGAACAGCTCCGTGTAAACCAATGACTCGCTAAGACGCGCCACAAACGCCCATGGAAAGAAGCCTTCATCTATATAAGCTGTAGCGAGATGGCAGATATTTGTCACTGCGCAAGACATTATGTCTCCGTTCCGTAAGCTTCGTCGACCCCTTATGATTAGGCAGCTCCCAAAGGCTTCGGAATCCCCATGATTTCTTTTTATTTAAACGAGAAGAGTGTTCCTTTTTATCTGTCACTACTGTCTCCGTAATGAGATATTTCGATCTTAGTTTCTTGTCCAAAACGTCGGAGATCCTTTCGGGTGTAGGCCAAAATACTTTAAGACTTACTGCAATTATTCTAACAAAAGTTGTTGCAGTTGATGGGCCGAAGAAATATTAAGGACAGTGCAGATATTCCCACTGTTTCTGCAAATCCTAACCTGTTTAGACGAGTTACTGAACTATAGAATGCATGCACGACTTCTTACGTGCAGAAATTATCTGTCATATCTTGGATTTTAGGTCTCTACTGTGATTACGTATGAAGATATATTCTGAGATATGACTCCGTGTAAACTGATAGAAATTTACTGATGTTTCTGGGAAATGTACTGCTTCCGTATTCAGCGTCATAGAGTACCCCAAGCAATCAATCTTCAAGCAGAATACAATTGAAACATCAGCAAACTTATATCAGGGTACACGGCATTACATCCCTGAAGCTAGAATTCTTCATCTGCCGTCTCATTTCCTTTATTAAAGTTTCGTCAATGATATATTGTAATTTGCTGGAAGACTGGCCGTTCCTCTTATGATTCGGAAGTGGAAGTAAATTTTACTGAATTTAATTGTATTTGGCAGAAAATCATTGTTTTCCATAAATTGTATTTATGTTAGTTTTGAGGTTTTCACGGCGATGACTATGAAGAAAGTCGTCTTCTGGGATCTGGCGCCGTGTATTCTTGGTTTTATCCGACGTTTCGGAGGAACGTATCGCCTCCATCTTCAGGGCAGGTGAATCGCGATGCGAATACAGAGAGCAGTAGCTGCTAGACTTTAATTTGCTTAGTATTATAAACATCCATAGTGTTTTGAGTAAAATTGAAGGAAACTAACTGTGATAAATCAATTTCGTTTTGAAAGGGAGTTTCAACACTAACAAGACCGTTTTGTCATAGCTCGTATTTTTCATTCGTGGTCACGTTATTTACCTGTGGTCATGTTGTTTCCATTCTAAAATGTCGTTTCAGCGAGATTTTTTTAACATTCTGACGATTTATATGCAATATGTTCTACTGAGTTGAGAATATGTATTGCAACTAAATAATAAATATAAATACATTTTTAAATGTCATTTTTCAACATCTGTGTGTAAGTTTACTTCCAGTCTGGTGTTAAAATTATTGATAGTTTTTCGATATTAACATATTTCCCGCGATAAATCGTTCTTAAGTGAGAGAATGTTGAAATCTAATTCTATATTTGCCAGTTCTGTTTTTAATAATATTAAAGAGAGAGCGCTGAAAGGCTATCAAATATGTACAGCTCTTCCACTGATCTTGTATTACTTTTCTGCAACAGAGTGCATCTAAGTAAATATGTTAATATAAAATTCCTTGTAATTTTAACCTTTTCATTACGTATTTAAAAATGAGAACGTAAGTGAAAAATAATTAATTTAAAGAAAAGGTTTCTAAAAGTTTTGTGTATGTTACTCTATGATTCATTCCATAAACTGTGGTCGATATGAAACTACAGAATACACTCTACAAATGAGCATAATACGTTCGAAAATGACTCCTTGCTAAAATCATTGCTTAACGTAAAATATATTATTTTCGGAAAATCGAATTGAGCTTCAAAATATGAACAGCACCAACAATGGAAAACTATTTTTCATATTTCTCTCTTAGTGGGCTCAATATCGAAATGTGTAAGAAAAAAGAGAACAATCGTGGGAAAATACTACCAAAATATCTTTTGAGAGAAGATAAAACGAATTTTAATTATTTTATAAAATTTTCCTCAAATGAAGTCTAAAATATCGTAATTAAATTTAAATTTCCTTTGTAGTCAAATCGATCTTCAAAACTGTATGCGTTATCACTCATGCTTTTAATGTCCTCAATAATGGAAGGCAGATGACATTTTAAATACATTCCTTCACATCATAATTCGCCAACGACAACTGGAGAAGAATACACCTGTAAATTACGTAGTTATTTCTCAGTACAGTACAATGAGTACTAGAATATTGATCATGTGTGGACATTAATCTTTTGCGTAATATAAACATTTCCTCTCTCTTCTTTAACAAGAAAATTCCTTATGCTGAAATCTTACGACAACCGCACACCAATTGCGTCAAGACAAGCATCAAGACATGAGACAAAATACGCAGTCTTGCTTCATTCGTGATTCGTCAGCATCTTGACTCAGGCTGATGTGCGGCGGTTTTCATAATCTCATTCGTTTCAACTGTGCTCCTTTCTTTGCGTCATGTCGCAGACATCGTGTCTTGACTGTTACATGTCTTGACGCATGCCGGGGTGCGGCCTACCTAATTAATGGTAGCGTGTTAACTCAGACGTATCTCAAAGCATACTTGCTGGTGAATCCTTAGTTTAAATACGAAACAGAAAAATCGTGGATCATAAAATATGACATGTTACAAATGGGTTAACCTCCGTCACTTGTTGGTTCGAGACACTTTTCCTCCTTCCTTTGCATCAGGATACAGGCAAGAATAACTAGCCAATACATGTTACAACTCTAAGGTGTCTGATGACAGTTCTCTCTTCAAAAATTATATTTAAATTATTTTCGCAACTCAATTGTTGATCAAACAATGATGCTATATGGTAATGTGAAGCTTTAATGAGTAATAATATTGGCTTTTAGACATTCATTAGTGCATATTTAATGTCATGATAGGCACAAAGTAGACACTTGAATCATGTATCATATATATCGTTTTGCTGCTGAGAAGCAAAGAGACCAAATAAGCCTCATATGGTAGGCAGTCTAA
The DNA here is from genome assembly GCF_002891405.2 of Cryptotermes secundus. NCBI lineage: Eukaryota > Metazoa > Arthropoda > Insecta > Blattodea > Kalotermitidae > Cryptotermes > Cryptotermes secundus. The sequence goes on along the minus strand of NW_019731573.1, from coordinate 151,319 downwards.
AATTAGATCATATTTTGAAATGGTGATTATGAAGTCTTAATATATAAATGTGTATCACTGTAATAATTAAGGTAACAATATATTGTGTGTTTTTGTACAACATATGTAATACACAACATTATGTAGTGTTCGCCTAAGGTTTGATAGTAGTAGATATGAGTTAAAGAGAAAGTTGTTTTAAGACACTTAAAAAGTATGAAAGTTGCTTATCTGTTAAAATTTGACGACTATGTGAGTGTAATAAAATAATTTAGTTTTATAAATATAAATACAAGCCTTGAGCTACGTCCACACAAGAGAATGTGGTGTGTACCAATAGCCTATTGTTTCTAGACGCAGGAATAATAATATTCTTACATGTAATAATGTTGTGATAAGAAGGAATTTATTGAAACGACTTATGTACTCAAAAACAAAGTTCCACTTGTAAGAACAATAGCTCTGAGAGCAAGGTGGACATAATTAATGAGCCATTGTCAAGTCCTGTACCAAAGAGTATTTTCAACAAAGTCACCAGGAGTTCATATATATAACTCAGTCGTGATTGAAATATGATAATGATTTCTGAAGGGACAAAAACGAGGCACTCTTTTCGATACAGAAAGTTATCTCCTCGTTGAATTTACGTTAGGGGATGGAGCGAGCCTACAACATGAAATTCACGGAGGACATATTTCGTTTAATTTATATAAATGTATACGTAACCTAATGTATTTAGAAGTTATGTAAATTAATTTATTTATTCAGAAAGAAAGTGGCAAGAAGTTGGCATGAAGTACAGACACTAATGAGAACTGCAAATCTGCACGTTTATCAGTGAAGACAAGAGAAATAATGAAGTCTGGGCACTGGAATGCGGCTTCAGTCGTTGTGGAGCAGATATACACAAAACCCAATTTATTCAAAGCCATGGATAGCCCAATTTTCTTAATGTTCGGATGCGCAGTATCCTTACACATTGGCGAATGATACTTTAAAGATTAAGATTTGAGATAAGTGTAATCCATTCTCTTGCACTTTGTAATATATTATGCTTTCTTGTTAAAAATATAATTACGTAATTTAGAAAAATGTGAAGAATATTTTCTTACGATGTCTTACAGAAACAGTACCTAACGAGGCTGTCTGAGAAGGTTGTGTACAAATAAATAACTAATTCTTATTAGCTGATTGAGATTATGGATTCAAATCAAGCTGTATTTATCACAGCACACTTCTGGTTTACTGCACTCATTAGAGTGAGTGAAAATATCATCAGGTCAATTACAGTTTATTTGCAGATCTCTGTGATATGTAAATATGTAATGCTATATAAATGGGATATTTTAATAGGATAGGGATTTCTCAGAACGTCTGAGGGCTGTTTCGCTCCATCACAAATTTCCTAGCGTTCGTGAAAGCCGAATTTTTATTGCCATTTTGACAAAAGTAATTATTTTGCCATATTCTAAGTCGTTATAATCGATTTACCTTTTATGGGGAACATTAAAATGACAAAATAAATGTAATCCATTGGTCCATTACTGCTGTCCAAAACTGAGAAAAGTATCTGTGTATCTGGCCTTAACGAATCCAGTCTATTATGTGAGGTGTACGCGCCTCAGTAAAAGCCTATGGACTGCATTTTTAATTCTAAAAGTACTCCCTACTCCTTAACCAACCAAGACAGAGGTGAAACTCAAATATAAGGACGAAGGACCATGAAAATGTTCTGCCTGTTAGGGCGGCCCATTACAATGTTCAATGGGCACAGAATAATAAATAACGGGGAAGAGTGAAAAATGTCGGAGAAATCCCTGCTCTACTTTCGCTTCGTCTGCACGAATATCACATAGTCACGTGAGACTGAACCCGCCACTATAATGCGACAACCTGCCACTCCACCATGACAACGCTCCGCCTGAACTAGGACACAGCTCACCCTTACACACAGGCGTTCTTTTGCAGTCAGTGCTAATCGGCAACATGCCAGTATGTGCTATTGCACAGAGCTTATGCGTTTTGTTCGGGGAAATATTTATTGTTTTAAATTTTGCGTAGTGGTAAATTGAAATGAAAACATTACAGATTCGAATATTTTACTCATTAACTTATTAATTTAGTTATTTAGCTAGTTGATCCACACGCTAATTCACACGAGCCCGCAGTTGCTGCGTGATATTCTGAAGTCTGCTTCAGTCTCGTGTATTCTTTCAAATTATCCATTATTTCATTTTAGTAAATTTAATTTCATTTACATGTTTCCCATTGTCATACTCCTAACTTCTCAACGGTTAGCCCTCTTGCTACATTTTCTCTCTTATGTTTAACCTCAATATTTAAGTTTATATTCTTACATAGGGCACGCGGTAGCGTAGTTGTTTGAGGCACTAAGCTACAAGCCGAAAGGTCGCGGATTCAATCCCCGATGAGGTCATTGGGTCATTCAATTGACCTAATCATTCCATCCTTACAATGACCCTGGGGTCGACTCGGCATCTAACAGAAATGAGTAACAGGAATCTTCCTGGGTGCAAAGGGCTGCCAGCGCGTAAGACTGACAATCCCAACACAATTATGAGCCGATTGTGTAGAAATTGTGGGAGCCTCGACGTCTCACGACACTATGGGCCTCCATGGCCTGATACAGGGATAGCTTTACTTTTTACCTTTTTATTTCCTTATATTTTTATGATAATATATGTCGGTACATTTTATTACCTCTCTACCTCCTACTTTCTCATTAATTATTAACGACTTCTTACGTCATATTCTCTTTTCCACTTTCTAACTTTAGTATAGATTAATAAAATATACATCGCAATTTCGAATACAGTGAAAGTTAAACAACTGTGTAACAACTGGGGGTCACATTCTCTTTGTCTATGTAATTCACTAAGAATTTCCGTTAACGCAAAGAATGACCACATTCACTCCACATCGAAATCATTAACAACGACGATACAATTACTGCGAGTTTAATTATCCATTTGAAGTTATATTATCTTATATGAATGCCTGAAAAGCGAACTTGTGGAATGTTTGACATCATTTTACTTCAAAAGAGCCTATCTTTCCAACTCGCTATTTAAAAATCTAAGGATTAAAATATTCAAAATTTAAATGTTGCGTCTTGTTTTATATGGGTGCAAAACTTAAATGTAGAACGATTGAAAGAGTTTAAAACAGGGTGCTAAGGAAAATGGATAGACCCAAGAGAAGTGGAAGGAAGAGAAGGCTGCAGAAAATTGCACAATGAAAAGCTTCATGATTTTATGTCTTAACAGAAGGGGAATGAACTCAACGCGCATGTATGAGAGGCGTGGCATGTAACACGCATGATGTCAGACACCCATTGAACATTTTATTCTGAAAAACATGAGCCAAGTTGCGACTTTGGAGAGCCATGTGTAGATATAATGATAATTTTAAAAGAGATCTTAAAGAAATTGGATCTTAAATGTGGACCGTGTTCTTGTGGCTCAGAATGAATTGTATACCTAACTCTTGTGCATATGGTGATGAACTTTCAATTTGCTTAAAGGGTGGATAATTTGTTGTGTACATAAGTGATTATCTGATATTCTGTTTCACAGAGTTTGTTTACAAAAGTTACCGTAAATCCAGTTAAGTTTCAACCAATTCCTTCTCCTAGAAAAAATATTGTGTATTAAGCATTTGTTGCAAAGTTTGGTGTTGGCTGTCTAGAATACTGTAAATAGATGTGAGGGAGATGTACTTACATACCGTCTTCAAATTTGGGCTGTTCTTTATTCAAATGTAATATTGAACATGAAGGTACGTACGTGTCTGTATGTTCCTGATGATTGTGTGCAACAGTGAACTTGATTGTTTTAGACATTGTCCACAGTCTTGAGTGTTTACAAACACAAATTTTCTGAAAGCGGATCAGTTTCTGTCATCAGGTGTAAATATTCCTTAACTTCAAGTGGTCACAACTAAGTATGAGCTTTTATTTCTTTAAACTGAACGGCCGAAACACCAGTTTTCAAAATATTATGCCCGGAAAGCTCAATTCAATGGACAATGTCCAAGAAAGTATCCACGTATAATGAGAAAACATGTTATTGCATTATCTTAGTGTATAATGAGGAAAATGTAATTGGATCATTCTTCCCATACCTGTATTCAGAGACTACCAGTTTGTCACTTACATTCATATTTCCTCCTCTTAATATAATATTTAAATTGGAAGTCCAAGCCTGTGGAACTACTAATTAAAGCCATAGTGTTTAGAGTGCACATACATATGACATGTGCTTCTGATGATTCTGCAGGTACAGTACAATTTCGTTAGGCACTGACACTTTTCTGACGCTCTGATAGAAATTATTTTAGCATCATTTTATATAAAATATCAAAATTGTTGGTAGAAAATTTAAACTGATGACTGCTCTGCTTACATTGCTGTTGACAGCACTAGTCTAGATGTACAGAGAATATGTACATACGTCATTTAACCACACTTTTTAAACATTAAATAAGATACTATCTTATTTCCTTATACTCCTATTACAGTCCTTGTGAAATAAGAATTCGTCAAGATATTAAGTAGTGACTTTTATTAAATAATAAATACGTCTGGAAAATTTCATATAAATATACATCTGAAACCGTAGATTATATCATTGTGACGTTACTATCGGAACTAATATTGGTACAGGTCATTAATTTAAAAGTATAAATTATTTTGTTGTGATTTATTGCACTGGTAAATATGGCAATTTTCACAATCATTAGCTCTGCCCGCATTTAACATAATGTCCATATTACTTTCGAAATAATTATAAACTGTCCAGCTCTACCTACGACTGCTGTTATGAGGACAAAATGCATACTTTTAGTATGCGAACTAAATTTTGGTTCCAACGTACGAATATTATGTTGAACGGTGCTTATTCTCTGGTGTGCATTTGGTATACAAAACGTTTTGGATCTATTTCCGAAACGGTGTTTATATCAAATATATCACAGGCGTTAGACATGACTAATATAATATTCATATAATGAATCAACGGTTGTCATAAATCGTTCGTATAACTAATGTTAACAACCACTGTCACGAATCAATCATAAGAGTATAGGTAATATTACAACCATTGTCACGAATCCTTCGTACGAGTATAGGTAATGTTACAACCATTGTCACGAATCCTTCGTACGAGTATAGGTAATGTTACAACCATTGTCACGAATCCATCGTACGAGTGTAAGTAATGTTATAACCATTGTAACGAATTTTTCGTACGAGTGTACTGGGGAGGTGGAGTCCAGTTTGGTCCACTCGGCACGGCGACCACTGATTGGCCTATTGTACATGCCATCGGGTGATTATGATGATGGAGAATTTGGTGGAATGAAGATTGGCAGGGGAACCGAAGTATTCGAAGGAAACTTACCCCAACGCCACTTTCTCCACCACAAATCACACTTGACCAGAACCGGGTTTGAACCCGGGCCGCCGCGGTGGGAAACCATCGACTAACAGCTTGAGCTATGGAGCGGCCTTTCGTACGAGTGTAGTAATGTTATGACCATTGTCATCTATCGTTCGCGTAACTAATTAAGCAATAATTTTGACCAGCATTTAGTGAACCATGATACATTGAGTACTTGAAAACGGAGAACACCATTACGAAAACCTCGTAATTTTTCCTGATAAACGGCTCAAGTTAGAGAATTATCACGGTACTTTCAGATGTATGTTTATATCCAGGCAAATTGACGGTTCTAAATTACAGGGCTGTAACTGCAATCTGTGTTAAGCAAGTGGTGCCTGAACGCTTGCAAAATTTGCAGCACAAATATTTTTATCTTCTGTGTACCTATGTGTTGTGATCGTAGGATTAATATTCCCGTTTTGCGGAACTGCTAGGGGCACTTTGGAATTGAGATCTGATAATAGCAATTAAACCGTTCACTTATCACCTGCAGTTTAACTAACTAATGGAACGTAAAATAATCCGTTCTCGAAGTGTTAAACTATTGATTCGTGATTACTTATTCAGAAGTTGAAGTAAATATTAAAGCCTGTGACAAAATCATACGATTAGCTTAAAAATCTTATATCAAAACAGATGCATTTATAATATCGTATTTCAGCGTCCTGTTGCATTAAATTTTTACTTACACATATATACTTGAGTCTCAAATGCTACTTTATTTTTCATTTACTTCTTCTCGATGCTAGACGCTGTTGGCTAATATCTTAATAGAATAACCGCAAGGTTTTAGCGTCAGCAACATTTACATCAGTTGCACAATATGGATCCGTATTTAGATAACTAAGTGAATATAAAACATAACTTGATTTACAGCTCATATATGAATGCCTGATAATGACCTTTATGTAGGTCGAAACATGCAGCATAAAATCGATGCATATTCTAAATAAACACATGTTCGTCTTCATTTGGAAATGATCTCTTTCATTTATTGTTATGTCGACGGTCATAGTCACAGAGTCTATACACACAACATAATGCAATCCATAAAGTTTAGAGATTAGGTGCCCTGGCCTGTTTAATTCAGGAGTAACTTCAGAACACATGGATCTTTCGACATTTGGTGGGACATAGCTGGAGATTAGTCCAAGGCGCAAGCCCGCTAACTACAAAGAACTTGTATACACAGAGAGGAACTAGGGCACACATCCGTGACCAGAGTGAGATTCATATCCATGATACCAGTGTTCGAGAGATCGAAATCATTATGCTCCTTAGACAACACAACCACGGATATCGACACGTAACTCTACCATAATTAGACATCATATTCGACCAGTGACTGTTAACAAGGTGGCATATGAAGACATAACCTAGTTCAGCTCCTTCCGGGATCAAATAAAACTGTAGACTGAGAAGGCCCTGTGCAAAAAGTGTCTACGTTTCTTTTTTGAATTGTGGTTTGCTGCTGTTCTACATTCAGCTGCACACACAAGCCAAGCAAATGAGGTAAAGTGTATAATAAAATTTCATATTATACTTTAATATATTCTTTGAAAAGTAAGAGACAGAAAGGCAGGGATTCTGATCGTTGGGACAATTATGTTTCATATTCGTGTATTTGTAACAAAATACTTAGAATTAAATTTAAAAGGCGACGTTGTTACTGTTTATTCACTTGAATGGGGAGATATGTGTAACAAACACAGACACTGTATAAGCACTTTCATAGAACAGGAGTGAATATGTGAGCATGACATTTAGCAGGGATCTGTAGGTCAGTGTTCAAATCAAATAATTTCTCCTAAGTCTTGAGGTTCTCACGGCGGTGGATATAAAGGGTTCTGTCCTCTTGTACATAACGCCGTGTAGTCAGTTGAAGTCAATCGAGGTTTCGGAGGGACATATCGCTTCCATCTTGAAGTATAAGCCGAGCAAGAACCCTGTGTGATAGCAGACACTCAGCTTCCTGCATGTTTTCCTGCGTGCTGTTTTTTTGCTTGGGTTATTTCTCATCCTTGAAAATAGAAGTGATATATTCCTCCGAAATACCAGTTGACTTAAAATTTATGATCCTTAGATCCAGAATTTATCAGCTGACAATAAAATGTGGATGTCACAACATATATAAGTATGAAGATACATAAAATGTATAATGATACTGTATATGTAATGAGTGAAAGTATATTAATTATTATAACGTACCTATATTTGTATATTAAGCAGATGACTTACTTCAGATAATAAATCGGTTCTATATCTTAAATATTTTAATGCAATAAAAGAAATTTTTGTTTAAGTATCTTTAATGCAAGTTTAAATTTCACATTTAATTCAGGATGCTGAGTTAATTATTAATAAGATCACTTTTTCACTTTTGTGGAACTATGTTAAGTTCAGCAATGGACTATGAAGACAATTACATATTTATTTACAAGAAGTAAGTACTGTCTCTAGTTTCTTAAATATACTTTACAAAGTTTGAGAAATATGTTTAATTTTACATCATGGAAAATAAGCAACGGCAGGTTTCAGATCATGTAGACAAGCATAACCTCACTTGAGGCAGGGAGGGAAATGGGGAATCCATAACAGATTTCGTCAATGCCAGAGAGGAATGGTGGCCTTTTATAATGGTCATATAACATGACTGGGGGAGACGAGGAATGCGTATAGGATATTGTTGGGAAAGTCAGAAGGAAAGAGACCACAGGGAAGACTAAGGCGTAGGTGGGTGGACAATATTAGAATGAATCTTAGAGAGACAGGATGGGATGGTATGGATTGGATAGATCTGGCTCAGGATAGGGACCACCGGAGGGCTCTTGTGAACACGGTGATGAACCTTCGGGTTCCATAAAATGCTGGAAAATTCTTGAGTAGCTGCAGAATTGGCGGCTCCTCCAGAAGGGCTCAGCTCCATGAGTAAGTAAGTAAGTAATGAAGGCTCTTAGAAGATTAAAATTACGTGTATGAACAGAACACATTCTGCTCGACTGACTAAGAAGACTGACACAATAAATGAAACACCCTAGAAGGCGACCTTCATTACATCCCACCAAAAAATTTAAAGTTAAAAAACTAGATGAATGTCTATCCGAAAATTATGTCATGAAAGGTGAGGGGGTAAAGGGTATAGCTGTTCCTATGCTTAATAAAGGGCCAAGCCATGAAGATGTAGGGGGAAGCAGAAATATAGCTGCACACAATATTAATCTCTTCACTGCTCACCCACGCACACGGTAGCGTAGTTGGTTGAAGCAACAAGCCGGAAAGTCGCGGGTTCATGTTCCGATGAGATGGATTATTTCAATTTACCTAATCCTTCCAGCCGCACTATGGCCCTGGGGTCGGCTCAGCCTCTAACAGAAATGAATACCAGAAATCTTCTTGAGGGGTAAAGGGCGGCCACGGCGCATGTGACAACCTCACCGTCATTGGTGAGTGGACTGTCTAGAAGATATGGGAGCCTCGAGGTCTCACAAGCGTATGGGTCTCCATGGCCTGTTACAGGGATAGTCTGCCTTATATGTACATTCACGTTTTGAAATTTAATATATCATCTAATTTAAAATTGTATTCAAATATTCTTCCTGATAAAATCGAAAGAATGACAAGCAAAAACGCAGTGCCTGATATGTTGCAAACAGAATCCGGTCCTGCAGATATTCCGGTGTCTGAAAAATGTGGTGATGAAGTAGTTTAAGAATTGTTGAACATCCGGTTACACTTGTTCTGGGACCCGCAAGAAATTGTACATATTCCTTCTTGTTCCTTTTTTTTTTTTCTAAACATAAAAGTCATACACACGCAAACTGAAACACAAGTGAGTTCTGAATTAAGGCAAACTGCCGTCTACTGATGTAATCATGAATCAATAACCACACTTCTTTCCGTACAAAATGTGACTTTTCTTTTTCTGTGATGCTTAGTCCTATATAGAAGTCGCGTGCAAATGATTCCGTGTTAACCCCTTTTGAATAGCTACAAACTGCAAATCCACGTATAGAATATAGAATTCAAGTCGTGTGTAAATGTAACTGCAAGAACACGCAATACTTATAGTCCGTATTTTCTCTCTTTCACGCTGAGATGCATGCGAGGAACATACAGGATGGTTCTAATTATTGTCGGAGTTCATCAACCGGGTTTAAAGCCTGCACAATCGTACTATGTAGGCAGCCCTCAAACAGTCGTCTGTGGTGTGCGTAGCTGCAAAGAAACTCGTCTAGTTGATTTTTGTGGGCTTCGAGAAAACGCTTCCTGGATTTGATCAACATCTTCCTACGAAGTGCTCGGTCTTCCCGCCCCTTTTCGGTGCAGAATACTGCCAGTCTCTTGAAACTGCTTTAACCAAAGTCGGATAGCATTATCTGTAGTTGGATCTTTTCGACATTGAGTTATGTAACGACGATGCGTTATGATAACGGATTTTTGTTTCGGAAAACCAAAGTACTCACATTGCTTTCTCTTGAACAGTCGACATTTTAAGGTATGATGTCATTCTTTATCCCCAACATCAAAGCAGCGAGTACAGCGTTACAAAATAAATCTTTTTCGGTCATATTTTCACATTCCTCAAGCAGTTTTGTTTTATCTTCAGTTTGAAAATTATAGGCCACGAAAACACCGACAATAATTTAGAATCACTTTTTATTTTTGGGCGTTTAGTCGAGCAGTGAGTTTATCCGCTTAGACGTCAGGACGGAAAGAAAGCCAAGACCGCTGTGGCGATATTACACGATGTGTATCTTGAAACAGGAGGACAGTCTTTCATTTGAGTGACTCATCGCAGCGAATGATAAGGTTAAGTTTTCCTGAGTAATGCTGCTGTATGGCTTCATAATCTGTTCCAAAGTTTTGTAGGTGCCTTCTGAAGATCATGGCAGAAATAAATCCTCTGAAATGTTTGGAACTACCAAATTTCACCGCGTCATCTCTCAGAATACCGGATTAATATAAAAGAAATTGACACTTCCAACGTTTTGTAGAAATAATATTGATAGATCCAAAATACTTACATGTTTTTCAGTATATGTCTTTAAGTTTTGTATGACTAGGTTACAACTGTGAGCCTTTTTGTCACGCGGTAGATATCAATACGAGAACCCAATTCGTCCCAAACTCACACCGGAGCAGGTCCTCGTCAGCACTCGCAACAGCTGTTGTGATGCATTGCTTTAGATCGTTTACACTTACAGGAAGTGGAGGAATAAAAATTCTGATATATCCCCACAAGAAAAAAAATTACAATGTGTTAGATCAGGACTTCTTGGTGGTCATCGTGTCAGTGCAATGTTCTGGTCTGTTGAGCGCTGTGACTATCTACCGTGTGACAAAATGCTCATACATAGAACATTTGTAACTTAGTCATACAAACTTAAATATATGTACTAAAAAAAATATAAGTATTTTGGCTCTATCAATAATACTTTGTATTTATGAACTTTGAAAATGTCGATTTCGTTTTTACTAACCCTGTGCTTTAACCCTTATAGGAGCTTTATGTGAAGAAGAAGAAGAGAATATACTTATTGACACATTATGACACTTTATGCAGTCAGAAAGTGAATTATTGGTGAAATCGAAGTATACCTGCCTGATTATGTACAGCATCCAGTAATTTAAGGCTTCAGAACACAAGATTCTTCGTTTAAAGGCACAGCCTGACTCCTTTGCAAAATGTAGTAAGAATTTTTGATGTGTGTCTAAAGTAACTTTTGAGAAGCCACAGCAAGTTGTGTGTGTTACATGTCGCACCGGAAGCGGAAGTCTGTCAGGCATCCAAAGTTGTCTTTCTTAGCGACTCTGATAATGGCTACTACACAGACACACACACTTGCTATGGCTCAGAATAGAGTGCTCAAAAAGAAATTAGCTCAAGGGTTCCTTTGTTGTGAATGAGGTGATTATTCTGTTAAATAAATGTTTACGGTACATAGGTTACCTGATTAGAGCCATAGAATATGTTAAGATTCGGTGATATAACCCGAAAGAATAATTGTTATCTGTGTACGTGTATGTATATAATTGTAAGATTTAATGTATATTATGAAGGGGAAAAGGATGATATGTTGCCATCTTTAAGACTGCTATGTTAGTTCCAAGCCATACTGATGGATGAGTTACAAATATTTCTGTACACTGCATTAATATGTGTGTGGAAAGGCTCGGGCAATAAAGACACCCATACTGCCAAATGTTGTTACTTATTGTTGCCCTGTATACTATATTTCCCTATGATTTGCTTTTGCTTATTTCTGTATCTATATTTAATATTATACTGGAGAGTGTCACAGCCAAAAACTGTGTAGAATACCGCTTTTCCCATCTGGACCCCCGCTATCACAGCAGAAGTCAGACTACAACGCCATCAAGTTTAATCTGAGTGGAAAAAAATATTTTTCTTCTGTTGGTACCATATGGAGTATTTTCTCTCTCCAGTGATAATTTATTTCCAAATATTTCTTTGGTGCAAGACGTTATATGTGTGGAGTTTTAATAATTTAAAGTTTTCTTAGCTCTCGCAGATGGTTTGTGATGATAACAATAATGTATGGTTTACCTTCCCATCTTGCATGCTGCATGCTGCACCAATCTCATCTCCCTCCTTTAGTCACTCTAAAAATATTCAGTGAAGTTCTTTGTTACGCCGCAAGCAGGGGGGCGTGGAGTTATCCATTGTTTTGACTGTTATGCCGCGGAGCAGGGGGGGCGTGGAGTTATCCCACCGCTGCCACCACTGTTATGCCGCGCGCAGGGGGGCGTGGAGGTATCCCTCCTCGCCTCCACTGTAATGTCGCTGCGGGGTGGCGTGGAGGTATCCAGCCTCTGCCCCACTTGTAACGTCGCGACGCTGGTACCACTTGTAACGTCGCGAGCAGGGGGGACGTGCAGGTACCCCTCCTCGCTACCACAGCTTACTCTGTAAGGCGTTAACACAATACTCCTAGCTCACCCTCTGCCAGGATTCTCCTGTTTCGGGGTTTCCTTCTCTCAAAAAGCTGCCACCATCTATTATATGTCCTCTCTATTGTGGGAACTACCCCCTGGCATATAGTCATAGCTCCCTCTTGACACTCCTCATATAGTCTACAGGTAGTAACGTATTACATTATTATGATTCTTATTATTACATCTTAAGGGGGCGTTGATATCAAGGCTACTAAACTCTGCCTGTGTGGCAGGAGCCTATCCCTATCTATTCCTAGCACCTCTCCTTAAGCATTCGGCTGCTGTTGCAACTCTCCTTTTGGGTAGGATCTACTGGTTGGATCGTGGAAAGGTGATTATGGGTGTGAATCACAATCCCGGTACGTCCTATCCTATCTATCTACTCTGTCTATTTACACTCTTATATATACATGATTTACAATATTTACATTATTAAACAAGGCCGACTTTCCGTCGGGTCTACATAGGCTTCACTTCACGCTAACCCTAGGAACCTCCCCTTACAGGGGTGTGAAACTGGAGTCTCTCTCTCTCTCTCTTCGACTATAGGCACGTATTAATCGTTCCATGGGATCCTGTTTCCCTACTATTCCTTAGATACGATTACACTATCCTTCGTAAAGTTCACTCTTAACATAATCTACCCTTAGTTATACATAATGAAACCCACATACTATATTTATCCTACATGCTAACCATAACCTTGACATATACACTATAAAACCCTTATTGCCTGACTAACATCCTAGGCAATTACATGATTCTAGTATCCTCCCCTAAGGGCTCGCCGGGTACACTGGAGTTGCACATTAAAATCACTCAACAACACTGTTATCAACAATACTATTAAACCACATGGCGGTTATGCGTAAAGAAGTTTACTTGTAGTACAAGATGCAGGCCCACTGCCTCCGCTCGTAAGGCCCATGTTGAAGAGAGCCTTCGGCTGACAACTCAATATTATCTGTTAGATCAGAATCCCAAGTCCCTCGAAATTCAGTAATTTATAGTTTTAATTTGCTAATTCAGCTGTTGACGACAGAAGGTAGTTAACTCCTCCCTTGTGTTCTAAATTCCTAAAGTTAAGTTCTAATTGGTTATTATCGGTGGTTGTGGGAGGGCCTATGGCGTCTCATCGCTGCGTAATTAATAACATCATTACCTTCAGTGGCCGAGTGAGGCAAGCTTCTTGCTAGGGCGATTACGCATGAATGCTGATCCTCCACATTCTTACCCTAGTTGCCTGTCCCGGTGTTGTCATCTTTGCTCTTTCACTGCAAAACACTTTTCGCAAGTCTCCAGACACTTAAATTTCCAATCCCAATTTTGAGACACTACATTCTTCATTGTGGAATTTCTCCAGCTACCTCTTTTTTCTGTCTTTAGTATAGATATTCCCTTCATCATCATATCTTCACACGCCTTCAGCAGCTGTTCTTCTCCTAAATATGAGAGACCAAGTTTCGCAGCTGTTTAAAATAATCATATTGTTTACAATATTATATTTAAGGATCCTGTTGCACTCTATACGATATATAAATTTTAAACTAGATGCAGTGTAACAGCTACGTAAGTGCATACACCTGATGATGGCCGTTTGCGGCCGAAACATGTAGTGTAGAAGAGGGCAAGACCTAATAACTACAATAAATTGTTGCACTTGGGACGATGTTTATGTCATATATAAACATATTGTCATGTGATTGAGTGTGACTACATTCGGAGTTTGGATTGGTAATTGGATTTATTGAGAATATTTACAGATCGCAACTACAAGTAACTGTAGCGCTATTGCTCTGCATCTCAGTACAGCACAAACTTATATCTGCTCAGCATTCTGTTTCTTTGCCAGTTTTCTGGTAACGACTTCCAACGGTGGGCGTTCCCCTTCTCCTGAGTTCCTGAAGTGTCCTCATGCCTCTGCTACTACTGTAGTTTGTAACAGCAACAGCTCACAACGACTGAACCGCAGTGGTATTCTAAGTGACTCACTGACCAACTCACACTACTACACTAACTCTCAGGCTGGCGACCATCTCACACCAACCTCCTACTACTCTCACTGCCGTCTCAAGTCTCTCTTTTCAGCCTAAGTCAGAGTTACTTTACGACTGACGGTTTACCGCCAATCAGTTCTTCTTGGCGTCAAGCCCCTTGAGACCGACGACCAGAGATCTGTTTTCTTCAACTGAACCTTTTAGGTCATAGCCCTTATGTAACATCCTCTCTGACGAGAAGATAGGTTTGTCTCTTATAAATATGTTTGGCCTTATCAAGTGTACCTTTCGCACTTACAGCATGTTATTGAAAATGCTTCCTTTTGCACTATATACAAGTCCTCTGTCAGTTCAGGCTTTGCAAAGCAGATTATGACTAGCTTACGTACTTATTCTACAACAGCAACTTAAGTCTCTTGAACGGTCTTAAGCTTGGCCACCGCTGCTTCTAGTAGCTGGTCCTCATTATACTATATCTTCGGCACCATTCGCACACAGAACACCGCCGTTCCACTGTTACGTTCTTGTCTGTTGCTGCCATTACCTGCTTATTTCTCGGTCGTTGCCTATCTACATGCCACAGTATATAGTTATGAATATTCCAATCCTTACATGCTTCGATATCAGATGGGAAGAGAGACGATTCTTGTCAGATACGCATCAAGCTTTCCTTGAACTCTGTGTGTACGAGAAATGTTATTAGGGAAATGCGGATTTCTGTAGTTACATTTCATTGAATTCACCATCTCATGTTTCAGTTTAGGAAACTCGATGGAAAATTGCTCCACAGTCACCCTCACCTATCATCTGGGGCTGGTACAATAGGCCAGAATTGGCCGCAGTACAAGGGACTTAGTCCCACCCCACTAGCAATAAAAAAAGTAAAAATTTTAGTGAGATTCTAGGATTGAGTGTATAAAAGTTCGCGTCTAGGATGCACCAGGACGAATATTATGTTTTTGGACATTAACCATCGTCCTGATTTTATCTAAAACACTGTCCTGTTTTTATTTAAAAACATAATGTTTCGGAGACTGGATTATGCCTCCGTCCTCAGGTAAAACTTACTTACTTCTTTTGGTTTATTTTGGACTTCACCCATCGTCTGGTATGTGAAAGACAAAAAAAACCCACGACGTTTCGGAGACTGGATCTGTCTCCGTCTTCAGGTGGATAAGGAACGATAAACCTACTCAGTTGGGCCCCTTAGAAAGATCTAGTCTCAATCATTTTTTTTAGTCTTTCACATACCAGACGATGGGTGAAGTCCAAAATAAACCAAAAGAAGTAGTGTATACACCATCGTCAGAATCCTTTCAAGTCTATCTAAAACTTACTTGTTTGGGCACTATTTCAGGAGATACGGACTAACTCTAGCGATTGGGTCCTTCAAATGCTTAGTACGTCGCTCTACATTTTAACAATTCTCATTCAACCACCAAGCCTAGCCGAACACAATTAGCAGTAACAGAAGTAATAAAGATAATCACACACAAAGAAGGGAACAAGAACAAACAACTGCAATAATACAACAATAATAAATTCGGAGAAAACAAGAGGTCACTAATTTAATTTTAATTTCAATTTTAATTTTAACCAAGTTTGTACCCATAAACTTAAATAAAAATCTTTTAACTCCACAAGCATATTCAGTAATTGCCACATAGTGTGTAGACGTGCAGACCGAAACACGTTATACCGCTGCTAACATCATCAAAATTTGCACCATCGCAGTGTATCACAGAAGTTTAACTGGACAGACACAATATTACCCGGTATAAACTGTTGCATATATCTCAGTAAAATCAGCTGGTACATTAGCAGCTGCATTGAATGAAGCGAGAGAGAAAAGTTGCAGACGGAAAGCAGTAAATGTACGCAGAGGAGCTTCACAATTCTTGCCTCTGACGGTGGTCAAATCAAGGGAGATGGGATGGTAGGAATTGCAGTGGGCATGGAACAGATGAAAAACGCGTACACGAGACCACCTGGGACAACGAGGGCTTATGTGAGGATACTATTAAAGTGGATCTTAAATAAGATATGAGAGCATACTCGTAATGGGTTAATTAGCTCAGAACACGGAGGTATCAATGGCGTATCACATCCAACAAGGTAAGGGGTTCAGTAAATATCTGGTAGTTTCTTGACTAGCTCAGCGATCATCAGCTTCTTAAGGATTCTGCCAGCGGCCTCCGTAGTCTAGGGGTAACGTTCCCACCTCATGACTCAAGGTACGCGGGTTCAAACCCGGCTGAGGTGGTGGAATTTTTAAGGGCGGAACAATTCAGGGAACAAGTCCTCCGGGAGGGACTTTAAGCCGTGGGTCCCGTGTCGTAGCTTTACGGCACGTAAAAGAACCTCATGTCCCAAGGGGACCACTGAGCCAAATTGACCGGACATTTCCCGCCCAACAGTAGTCTCTAACGCCTCTGATAGATGGGAGAAGCATCGGGAGATACCGCTGAGTCAGTAGAGGCCGAACTCGCTGGCTGAGTCGGGACTGATGGCACGCACCAGTATCGGTATGGTATAGAGACTGGTAGCATATCACAGAGGGGACGTACAATAGACCACTGGTCGCGGTGCATGGGGAAACCCACTCTTCCAATAATAATAATAATGATTCTGCCGTAAGGAATTAGTTACCTCCTGTTATTGTTTCCATGTTTACCATATTGTTGCGTGTCCGTGACTTACGGACGGATTTTGGATTGGACGATTAAATTTATTGACACCTTATTCACACAACTTAAGGCTACAGGCAATACAGCGCTATCGCTGATCTACACACTTTACAGTTCACCGTTAAACACGCAATAGGATTCTCAGTCTTCACTAGTCGCATCCTGACAGCGGATTTATAACAGTCTCACTGCAACTTCCAATCACACATGAAGGCTTCTTCGCATCGCCTAATTCATTTCTTGCCATTGTTCTGCAACTGTCAATTCCGAAGACTATGCTCCAGTCAATTTCTCCGCTCCCAAGCTCATAATCCGGCAGGCTGGCGTCTCGAAACTCGACTAACTCTTCTCAACTGAACTCTTCTTATAACCACTTCTTTGCACGGACCACGCAGAAAACACGGCCTTTCTGTTGTTCGGAAGAGGTATTAACAGCGCCGTTGCATTTCAGCTGAAGTTACTCCATTGTTGCTTGCGTATTCCTTGGCGCTGGAATGTGTTTACCGAGGATTTGAGGATTGATGAAGGATATTGTTTACCATGGAAGGCACAAACACGTGAGGAACTACTTGCTCGCATCATGCACGCTGCTACGGAAATCAGAGATAACAGTGTGCACCTACGTAGAGCAACGTGCGCGGTTCACAAACGTGCGGACAAGTGTATCGAAGCGGAGGAAGAAATTATTGAAAATGTGTTGTAATCTCTGTAACACTTCGCAAAATTGAACTACAGAGAATCAAGTCCATGGAATTAATTTGTTTTTGTCACAATAAATGCATTAAATAATGTAATTTGTATTTAAAGTTAAATTTAAAATTTAGAAACCCTCAAATTAAGAACGTAACTCTGTAAATATTGAATATAGGACCCAGGTTTATATGACACTTTTTGCTCAAAATGTCTTCAGAAATGAGCTCCATAAGTGGCTGCAACTCCTCTTTAATCACCCTGTATAGTATTTTTTCATTTTTTCGATTTGAGGATCGCCTGCTTATGCTGATGCCCTGCCTGGCTTACTGTTCCACCATGAGGTGGGAGGAGATGTGTTCCGCCGAAACGTCGGAACCTCTCGGAACTACAAGATGTTATAACTCGGATGGCCGTACTATTACTTTTCTCATGTCTTCATCAACCGTAATTTACCCTTGAAAAGCATCTGAGTTGTTTCGAATAAAAACATCGCCTGAAAGCTGGCTTCTTGATTTGATTCCCATTTTATTTGAATATGAAGGTGAAATTTTCCTTTCGAAAAGTCAGGCTGTCTCCAAATTACACGGATTTACTACAAGATATTCACGAAATCACAGATAAGTTAATAAGAAAAAAAGGATCTAAGATATTTTGGAGCAGAATTGCCTTGGATCCTGCAGATTGGCTTCTTCTGTCTTAGGCAGTAGGACGAAATTACTGTAGGAAGCGTTAAAATGCTGAGAGACATCTACATTCCAGGTTCAATGAGAATTTCTTTTGACGAGAACATACGTATCCGATGATCGTTGAAGAACTTCTAATAAGAATATTTTTGGAACTTATTTTGTAGATAGTCATTTTCCTTATGTTTTAAGTTTTCGTTGGGAAAATTTCTGTAGACTTTTAATGGAAAATATGTTCAGAAGCTGAATATACAGAGATACTATAAATGATTCATTCGTTTTTAAA
Source organism: Cryptotermes secundus (assembly GCF_002891405.2). Lineage (NCBI taxonomy): Eukaryota > Metazoa > Arthropoda > Insecta > Blattodea > Kalotermitidae > Cryptotermes > Cryptotermes secundus. Next base: position 132,575 of record NW_019731573.1, on the reverse strand, counting down.
ACGCTATATTTTCCAAAGTATTACACGTACAAATATGACTGATATATAAAGAGAACCGTAACTCACAAAGTTTGTATTTTATGCACTAGTTGGCAGCACGAATTCAGTGCCTTTACAAAATGGCGACAAAGCAAGAAAAGAGTTTTGTTTGTTGGAATATGCGAGATGTTCGTCTGTTATAGCAGTGCAACGCGCATTCAAAAGAGAGTGCGGAAAAGAACCGCCATGTAAACAAAACATTTTGCGGTGGTATCGGCAATGTTCGTCGCTACCTAAACAATGAACTTCGGCATCGCTGGATTGGGCGTGTTGGTGAGGATGACGTAGCTCTGTTCACTTGGCCCCCCAGATCACCTGATCTAACGCCTTGTGACTTCTTCCTTTGGGGGTACATTAAGGATCGTGTTTACGTACCCCCACTGCCAAGAATACTAGTAGAGCTGAGGGAACGCATCGATGCTGCAGTGATGACCACTGACAGGATGATACTACAAAATGTGTGGAACGAGCTCGACTACCGCCTGGACGTGTGTCGTGTGACTCAAGGGGAACACATAGAACATTTGTAGAGTGTGAAGAAAACTTGGTGAGTTTACGGTTCTTTTTATATATCAATCATATTTGTACGTATAATGCTTTGGAAAATATAGCGTTCTAAAACGAACGAATCATTCATAGTAGCCCTGTATATTGGAGCATTCTGTGACTTTGTAGTGTAGCGGCCTGATAGACAATTTTTATGTGTTCGTTCCACTCGCTTGTCGCCGCGATGTGAGATTTTGTCTATGAGTACCACATGTTCGTTACATTCCAAGTAACCGTGTTCCCTGATGGAAAATGTTACTTCCATGGAACCATATTTGTGGACTAGATAGTACGTAGAAATCGTATGATTACGTAACAGATACACGCGAGACAATAAGAGGAACTATACATCACCTGGGCGCAGAGACTAGGGAATATCCCAAAAGTTAAACTTGCGGACGGACGTACAGCAGTTCCATCAGCAATTTTAGAGACACCTGAAGGTGACCAATGTTGGTCGAAATATGTAGTGTGAGGTAGACGAAATTTTAATGTTTAAAACTTTTAAAGGTTTTAAAAAGAAAGTTGCATATGAGACGGCTAATAATTAACAAGGAATAAACAAGTGATATGCAACAGGATTCTATGATGATATTACTCTGACAAGGCTAAGAGTCACAAAATTTTCACAGATGACTCATTAACAAAAACACAGAATTTCAACGAAAAAATGTTTCTAGAGTAAAGCGACATTATCTGACTATAATATTTTGGAAATGGTTTCATCGTAAGTGTAAAAAATACACCAAAAACGCTAAGATATACGCGTACATGTAGAACACGTAGGATGACAGTTGAAATTTGTAACATACATGGTTCGATATACGTTCGGCATATCAAGGTTTTTCATTAACTCGACAGGAATTGCTTCAAGACGTCATTTTCCCCCGTTTCTGTATACCAGGACATTTTTTGCTGCTTCTTGTTACGTCTAAGCAATTCGTTCAGATTTCGAGCCTTATTTCTCCTTATGTATAGCTGTCGCATCTGAAGAAATCTAAATTTTCTTTCATAAATAGTCTTTCTTTCTTCTTTGAATTCCTGACAGGTTGGATACCAGAAGGAGATTCTGAATTTCGTTGTGAATATTTTTAGGTAAAATTCGCAGTGTGCACTACGTTCGAACCGTTTCCATGCAAATTCCATACATTTCGGAATAGGACATTAGTGCATATATAATTTTACTTAAAATTACCGATACTATGACCTCCCATAATACTGACCTTTCCTTCTTAGAAATCCAGTATATGGCACCGTTTGTGGGATACATTAACGAACACATCTATGTTTTTTTTTTATTTATATCCAGCTTTATTACTAAACAATAAAGGCAAAAATTCGATGTGCTGTGCAAGTTAAGAAACATCTCCCATATCACTCCTGAAGGAAGTCTTAACTGTACGGGCGTTGATACTAGGTGACAGGTAGACCGACGCGTGGACAGACATTGCATTCACATAGGGCATTCCTTTCTGTTCTTTGTACTGGCGCAACAGAGGCCAGTATCTGTGGGAGCGCTGAAGTCTGCTTAATGAACAGAGCGGTGTGGTGGTATAGCAGCATGTTTCGCTGTATGCACAGTTAGTTCGCTTTGTCACCACATCACAAAGAGCGCTGGAGGAGATGTAGCCCGTTAGACGCAAACAAAGTGCGACATTTTGTATAGCATCTCCTCTACCCTTCTTGCTTTTTTTTTTGTTCATCCTAACCGCTAGATTCTTTTTTTCCGCGGGATATGTAAGGATAAATTGTACTCCTCAAAAGTGATGTCACTATGAAAGTTGAAAGAAGAATATCAGAAGTTACAGATGCTGTTTCACAAAATGGGATAGAACAAAAATGGCATCAGTTGAATGAAACGCCGGATATAGCTATCCCGAGCTACAGACGGACACAATATGGAAATGGTTTAAGGTTAGTCCAATCGACTTCTGTATGACAACTAATAATATCTGAGTAGCAGTGTATCTTTCTATCACGTAACTTTATTGCACTCAAAATCTAAGTTACTTAAATTTCAAGTGCCAGCACGATTTTAGAATAATCCTGAATGTAACACTGTTCAGCATAGTAAACAATTCCCACGTGATCACTACTCGGCCATTGCCTAACAACATCCGTTGTAAGAGCAGTTACTTAGCAACAGCTGTTGCATAGCTGTTTATTTCGCGGTCGTTGCTTAGCAACGGGTCTACATGACACAATATTATATCATTACTTTCCATTTCTTTAAAATTAACATTTGTTGTCCTCTAAAAGTTTAATATAAACTTTTCTTCACTTTCGTTCCCTTCATTTGTCTTCCTGACAGCGCGGGCTCTGGTGCTTCTGAACTGGCTCTCGTGCGAATAATGTTGCTCTTCACAGCTTCAAATGTTTCTTGTTAATATTTTAATTATATTCTCTCAAATTATTTTAGAGAATACGTATATTTTTTGTCAGTTTCTATCACAAACGCAGTGTGAACTTCTCTTTGTTACAGGGGTTGGACAAAATCACGGAAACACTACATATACTGTATACATTTCTTCATTAACATTGTGCTGGACCACTCTTTGCCTTGAACACATCCGCAGTCCTCCTTGAAATGTACTTGTACAAGTTTCGAACAGCCTCTAGCAGAATTTTATACCATTCTTCTTGAAGAATATAATCAAGTTACTTTAGAGATGGAGGTTGGAATCTCTTCCTCACTCTAGTCTCCAAAACTGACCAGAATGGTTCAGTGATGTCCAAACCTGGTGATCTGCTGATCAGGGAAGACGATGAAGTTCACCTTCATGCTCTTCAAACCATGACTGAATTCTTCCAGCTGTGTGAATGGGGCACTCTCGTCTTGGAAAACTGTGTCGTTTTTTCGGAAATGACGTCTGGATCATGGGATGCACCTGATTATCCAACCAGTCCACGTACTCCCTTACAGTAAATTGGCCATGAAGGGTAATAACGGGACCAACCGAACACTGTACCACAATATTGCTGCCCAAACCATCACAGAATCTCCTTCGTGTTTCACTGTTGGAACCGAACCAGGCATTCCGGATTGTAGGCTTCCTTGGGTGTTCTCCAAACTAAACTCTTCCTGGTGTAGGGAACAGTGCGAAGGACGACTTATCTGACAATATCATGAGCGCGTTTCCAGGTTTTATGGTCGTAATATAATCGTTTACGTATCTGAGCAATAATTTCAGAAATCAGAAATCAGAAATCTAGCAATTGCGGCCCTATAGTGTATGTTGTTTTCTGTGAAACTCACGTCGGACAGTTCTTATGGAATCAGAGTTTTCAAGAGTAATATCCAGTTCGGCTGCGCTGCAGCAATTCTGTGATTTTTCGAAACAATCCTTCTCAATATGCAACGATTTCCTTCCTTCCATGTTAATTTTCGCCCACTGTTCTTCTTCGCTGATGTTGCCTTCCTATGATTCGTGTATGCCGACATAACCTTAAAAACTGTCCCTCTCAACACACCTAAGAATGTGGCAATTTTTGTCAGAGATGCTTCAGCTAAACGCCCACCAACGATCTGACCTTCTTCAAAATCGGACAAGTACCTCATTTTCCGAGTCTTGTACGATCACCAAATGAACTTCACGAGCTCTACAGAGTGTAAACGGAAGAAAAACATTCAATGTAGCCAACTGAAGTACTTTCATAGTAGCCAACACAAATTCTACTCCTCAGTTTCTGAATGTTTCCAATATTTTGTTTACCCTCTGTAGATATGCATGCTAAAGTTCAGAATTCTTACGGCGATGATAAAGGTAATTTATAAACCAGATAATTCACTGTAGTCCCAATGCCAAGGAAAAGCGCCACCCAGAATTTGGAGGCAGAACATTCGACTGAAAATTCGGTAAATTCTGGATCCATACTTGCATTTACCATAAAGTAAACCAGTCGTTCCAAAACATTTGCGGGACTCCATTTCCCTTGGTTCCATAAACTCATCCCCAGTGACCTTTGTCCTACCCTATAAAAAGCTTTCAGCAGAACAGCGGTTTGCATAACTCACTAAGAAGGATAACGAAAATAGAATAATGTACCACAATCAGTTACTACTTCACCGTTGGTAAATTCTTAATGTGACGCATGGGCTAAATGAAGATGACTATCTGGTCTAAACTCACTTCAGTCGCCAGTATGAGCGCTCTCAGAGAGATCAACCTACAACGCCCCCTTGCCCCCCCCTTTTTCTCTTAGAGCACCCAATTTATTACCTCCCCCCACTGGGTTATGCAGCTCAGTTTGGGAAACACTGACTTAAAACGAAACTGAATCTTTCCAAGCGTATTATGTTTCTGCCGCCGTAACATGCACTGAGTTATTCCTCACCAGCAAATTATAGCAAGAAGATTGTTGTCTTCTTGAATGTGACATCGTGTAGTCTCGTAGATACTTACGAACATTTGGGATAAAAGTGCTGCATACATTTTCAGCATAGAAGATAAGTGTAATGTGGTAACGCTGGTATGTCATGTGACGTCACCACATGTTGTATTTTATCAGATTTAATGATGTTTTCTCACATTAATTTGGCATATGATAGTGTGAGCTACCCTAGACACAGAGTATAGAACTGAAATTAAGCCTAATATAAACAGATATTTCGCAACTTGAAAATGAAGTCATCTTAGTTGCACACGACACTAAGGATGACGTTATGGTTCTGAGAAAAGGCTGCAATATCCAGGGGCCATCCAGGCCCGAAGCTCTCCTTATAAGGAGATGGACGCTATGAAGTCACATGGTTTTGCCACGCCCGAAGACAATACTATATAAGGGCTGGCTTTGTAACTAATTGGGGATGTAAGACGCGCAGATGTAAGATGTAATCAGCATTAAGATAGTGCCGCACGCACTGTGCGCGTGAGAGCACACTGCTCTCGTAAGAGTCAGGGGTTTGATTCTTGTCTATACTTATTTCATGTCTTGAACAAGTAAAGTGTTTGGTTTCACCTCACAAGTTCGTGTCGTCTCCCTTATTTCACGCATTCGAATCTTCAAGGAGATCTCGCTTATCCGCACGCCCAACGCTTCGGTCCTCAACACGCTCAACGACTTCGGCAGGCAGAGTTCAACATCGCACCTGGCCAGTGCATCTCACCTGTTGGAGTAGTGCAACAACATCGCACCTGTGGTGATTCAGGTCTTAATCACCTGGTGGCAGCTAAATAACACTTACCTTCTACGTCCCACGACGTAGCGACAAACTCCTAACATCCTGAGTTCGCGTGTGAACCACCATCCTCACACACGCGAACGTAAACAACCAACATTACATAAGTAATTTAGGATTAATGCGCTTTGGAATTTCATCCATCGTCCGGAATTATATAGAACATAAGGTTTCGGAAATGGGATCTATTTCCTCAGAAGAAATGGAGAAGGACGGTAACAGATCCAGTTTCCGAAACGTCGTGTTCTTTAGAATATCGTACAAGGACCGGAAACACAGTAATCCTTGAGCGCTATATACCATTGTCAGAGCAATTTAGTATGCACTTACACAGATATGTTGTACATCAAGACATCCCGTTCCTCCGACAAATCTTAAATATCTACTAAGTTACACGGCGTCACATAATCTTACGGTAATCTTCAAATTCATTGCAGTGAAAAACTCAAATCTCAGAAGGTACAGCGTGTATCAAGTTTGATATGTGACTGCAATAGAACCAATCTAGGCCCACCATCTGGCGCAAATTTTCCAAGCAATTTAACTTCAGTAGCGAGATATGACAATGTCGATGTGATTCATCTATATATTTATATACTGACATCATTAATCATGCAGTCACTCTGTGACAGAGATTGATGGTTCTCGCCTTGTTGGCAACATCGTCAACAATGCGTTTATTCAATTCTTCTCTGCAACGTTAAATATTAATTTGAACAGAATTTCATATAAGGAATATAGATCTGTGTTACCTATGTAAATACTTGTAAGTAAATAAATATGTAAAAGTAAAGTAAAGCTGCCATTGTAACAGGCTGTGGAGGCCCACAGGGTTGTGAGACGTCGAGGCTCCCACATTATCTAGACAATCGGCTCTCAGATGGCGGTGAGGTTGTCAGCCCTACACGCCGGCCGCTCTTTACGCCCCAGGAAGATTCCTAGTACTTATTTCTGTGAGAGGCTGAGTCGACCCCAGGGCTATAGTGCTGTTGGAAGGATTAAGTAAGTTAAAAAATCCAATGACATCGGGAATCTAACCCAGGACATTCCGGCTTGTAGCATAGTGCCTCAACTAACTACGTTACCGCATTACCCCTTCAGATCTCTAAAGCAGAATCATAAACGTGAGGCATGTGATGGAATGAATTAGATAGAAAATGAAGGATGATAATTCCTGATGGATGTGTTCAAGGTTCCTGATATTAGTACAAGACAGGACACGTGTTTTACTGATGTTAAGCTTCGTGGAGTTAGCAGGGCACCAGCCACTCACGTAATTTATATCAGACTGAAGTAAGAGGCAATCATGGGGCGATTCATTGATTCGGAATAGTTTGATAGCATCAGCAAATATAACAAATTTACAGTGGTTAATTGAGTTACATGCGTCATTAAATAATAAGTGAAAAAAAGCAAAGGCCCTAGGACTGAGCCCTGCTGCACACCAGAAATACTTTCGTAATGCACCGAGATAGTACCGCAAACACGAACCCGGCATCTTTGATTGGTTAAGTAACTGCGAAGCCAGCTGACATAACCATCAAATAATACAAATTAACTTAACTTATGGCGAACGAGATCAGATGCGCTGTTAAGGCCAAGAGAGCATCAGCTTGACGCTGACTGCAAAAAAAAAGAGAGAGAGAGGGATAAACCAGTGAAGAAACGTTACCAAACTCGTAACTGCAGATTTAGATGTTGTGAAGTCATGGAGCCAGAAACTTAGCTTAACGTAATGCGAAACATTATCGTGAATAACTAATTAAAAGACCTGACAATTGTTGACAATAGAAACGGCTCTGTAGTTCCTGGGAGAGGCATGATTGCCTCTTTCAAAGATTGGTACAACTGCCACTTGCTTCCATAGATTGGGAGTCAGGCCTAAGCTAATTATTGTAACGTGGATGGCCACTGTCTAGGCAACAGCCTGTAAATAACCTTCAGTCGCGTAAGCGCACTCAACAATAGGACGAATCACAGAATTACTGGGTTTTTGGACTTTTTCCATCGTCCGGAATTCTAGGTAATAGAGGACACGACGTTTCGGAAACTGGATCTGTTTCCGTCTTCAGGCGAGAAAGGAAGACAGTAATAATAACAAAAATGAAAGCTATAATTTAGGTGATAATAATAGTAATAGTAGTAGTAGTAGTAGTAGTAATAATAATAATAATAATAATAATAATAATAGCATCATCATCATCATCATCAGGAAATAGTTTAGAGGTAAGATAGAAAATGTATACGTTTACGAGGATACAGTACATAATAGATATAATAATAAGATTGGAGAATCTACGAAGTAAGTAACAATAATATATCTGTGTGACCAACGGTGTTAAAATTAGAACCCTTGTGTGACGTAATAAATTCAGAACAGATTCAGGCACATTAATATTTCAGTGCGCAATTCACTACACGCCGTTGCGATTTTCAGAACATGATTAAGACTGTGTCTAGCCGCCGACTGAAATATTCAAGGATGTGTTGCCTTTAAAGAAGCATATTAATGTTACTCGAAACCTCATTATTAGCGTGGCATGAGGGTAAGCGCTTCTTCTGAAGTGACGTGATTTCGAGACCATCTGTGAAATTCGCAACATTAATTTCCCATACATGTAGCACTAAGTGTTCTGATTGGCCGCGCCATAGCTCAAGCGGTTAGTCGCTGGATTCCCACCGCGGCGGCCCGGGTTCGATCCCGGGTCTGGTCAAATGGGATTTGTGGTGGACGAAATGGCGCTGGGGCGAGTTTTCTCCGAGTACTTCAGTTTACCCTGCCAATCTTCATTCCACCACATTCTCCATCATCATAATCACCCGGGGCAGGTACAATAGGCCAATCAGTGGCCACCGTGCCGAGTGGACCCAGCTGGGCTCCACGCCCCACTAAGTGTTCTGATTACATAAGTCTACTCAAAATACTGAGGTAAATACACAGCCGGTGAACAAAATAATGGTAATATTAAGAAACTGAGAAATAGGATTTGTATTGGCTACATTGAAAGATCTTAGGTTGGCAACACTCAATGTTCTTCTTCCGTTTGTTTACAATCTGTGGTGCTCGTGTAAGTACATTAATTGAATCGAATAGTAGTCTTAGTGAAAGAATCTGAAAATGGGAGACCTGTACTATTTTGCAAGAGGACAGATCGTTTGTGTCCATATAGCTGAAGCATTTGTGACACAAATATCGTATTATTTGGTGTATCGAGAGCGACAGTTTCTACGGTTATGTTGGTATACACGAATCATGGGAAGGCAACGTCAGAGAAGAGAAACAGTGGGTGAAAATCAAAATTGACAGAAATAGACCGTCATACATTGAGAAGGACTGTTTCGAAAAATCACAGAACTGCTGCAGCACACGTGACAGCAGATGTGAATATTCATCCTGACGATACTGTTTCCACAAATTATGTCCTATGTCAGCTTCACAAATTCAACATGCACGGTAGGGCTGTAATTGCTAAACCTCTGATTACTGAAAGTAATACTCAGGTGGGTAAACAAAGGCATCACGACAATAAAACCTGAGGCACCACACAACAATAAAAGCGCGCGTGATATGGTCAGATGAGTCGTTCTTCGCGCTGTTCCCTACATCAGGAGGAGTTTGCGTTTGGAGAACACCCGATGAAGCCTACAGTCTGATATGCCTGCTGCGGTGCCAATAGTGAAACACGGGGGAGGTTCTATGATGGTCTGGGCAACAGGATCGCGGTACGGTATTCTGTCTGTCCCATTATTACACTTCACTGTCGAAATACTGCAAGGGAGTACGTGGACAGGTTGGGTAATCAAGTGCACCCCATGATCCAGACGTCATTTCCGAACAGCAATGCAGTTTTTCATGACGACAAAACCCCCATTGAGGGGCATGAAGGTGATCTTCAGCATCTTCCCTGGTGAGCATAATTACCACATTTGAAACAATTCTGAATCACTTTGGTCAGTTTTGGAGACTGGAGAGAGGAACAGGTTCCCATCTCCAACATCTCTAAAGCAACTTGAAGATGTTCTTCAAGAAGAGTGGTATAATATTCCGCTATAAAGTATTCAAAATGTGTAGGAGTCTTCTCCAAGAAGAGCTGTAGCTGTTTTGAAGACGAAGGGTGGGCCAACACCATATTAATAAAGATAAGTGTATAGTGTCTGTAGTGTTTCCATTATTTTGGTCAACCCCTGTATATAAAACCGGTGTTACTTACAGCTGAATATTTGTGTGCAGGTACAGCCTGCCATATCAGTTGTGCAACATATGTTTTAATTTTACCGGCAATGGTGGAATAATTTCATTCGGTGGCAGAGGACGTGAATATATTGAAGTAAAGTATTTGTTGTATAACAAGTGAGTGGTATTTAATGAGGCGTCGTAATATATAAAATAATAAATCGTACTTAGGGGTACAGAAACATTCGAGAACAAGACATGCAACAGAACACACAAGACGGCAACAGTTTCCTCACCAAAAATGTTAACACCTGATGATAACCACATTGGTCGAAACATGTAATGATGGACTTTTAAACTTTTAAAATGTAAACTTAATAAATTTTATATAGCGTAGTGTTGAACTTGAGGCTGTAATTAATCGAAACTAAAATAAATGGTGGACTCCTATAGCGGAGGCTAAAAATTAGATATATAATAATTTTGAGGAATACAAACAATTCTATTACAGATGATAATCGCATATTTCAATAAACTGAGACCAAGCGAGGATAGCGAATTTGAATTAGATATTAACTCGAATGAACACAAATTTTAAGGATGTAAGACTGTACATTGGCCGCAACATAACTCAAGCGGTTAGTCGCTGGCTTCCCACCGCAGCGGCCCGGGTTCGATCCCGGGTCTGGTGAAATGGGATTTGTGGTTTACAAAGTGGCACTGGGGCAGGTTTTCTCCGAGTACTTCGTTTTCCTTGCCAATCTTCATTCCACCAATTGCTCCACAATCACCCTCACCTATCATCTGGGGCTGGTAAAATAGGCCAGAAGTGGCCACAGTACAAGGGACTTAGTCCCACCCCACTAACATAAAAAAAAAGACTGTAAATTAGCTCTCAACGTGTGCTCCTTCTTTTAGAAAAAAGTTGACACTAACATGTTATGAAATTATTCTAAATACAAGATTATTCATAAATTTTAAATTCAGTTGCTCATAGAATTGAAAGGAGTGAACGGCGGAGTCAGTGAACGCTGCGAATTCCCAGAAGCACTTCTGCCATTGAATATCACACAGAAACACAGGACCACAAAGACGACATGAAGTAGTACATATCTGATCGCAGGCTGGTCTCTAGGAGGACCAGGGGGAGGATTAGGGTATATCCATTGCGCTTAATTTTCAGTTACAGTGGCCGCACTGGGTAGGGAGTACCAACGTAAAGGGATATCACTAAGAACTGTATTGCTTTAAAATTGTTGTTATTGGATTGGGTTCATGTGACCTTATTCTCCGAACTCACAGATCCAAGAAGAATGCCATCTTCTGAAATATGATGCCGTGTAGTCCTTTGGAAGTCAAACGACGTTTCGGAGGAATATAGCCCCCTCTACCTTCGCCTGCTTACACGCTGGTTTCTTGCTCGGTCTTCTTCTTCGACCCTGACGTTGGATTTCAATATATTCTTCCGAAACGTCCATTAACTTTCAAAGGGCTATATGGGGTTATATCCCAGGTGATAACACTCTTCCTAATCATCGCTGTGAGAGCCTCCAATCCTCCATGGAACGAAGTTCGGCACCATTTGTCCCATATGAAGAAGGTCGGTTTCAGCAAGTCTAGCAACGCATTAAATTGCTGCATGATTTAACTCGATCTATGTGTCAACCCTCCACTCTCTCATATACAGATACATTGTGGAACGTGTACGAACTCCTTGGCATCTCTCCAAAGTGATTCGTCCGTCCTTTTAAAGCTATCTTTTAGAACAGCAATGCTGTGTGTACATACATTTACAAGCATATCTCCGTAAACAAATGTTCGGGCAACACATTGCATCCTCATTACTCTTGGAGCTGAGCCCTTCTTGAGAAGCCGCCAATTGTGCAGCTACTTAAGAAATTCCCAGCATTTTATGGAACCCGAAGGTTTATTACCGTATTCACTAGAGCCTTCCACCGGTCCCTATCCTGAGCCCGATCGATCCAGCCCAAATCATCCCATCCCATCTCTCTAAGATCTGTTTTAATATTTTCCACCCACCTACGTCTTGGTCTTCCTAGTGGTCTCTTTCCTTCTGGCTCTCCCACCAATATTCTATATGCATTCCCCTTCGTGCTACACGCCATGCCCATCTCATCCTCCTTGACTTGATCATTCTAATTATACTTGGAGGTCATGTGAAAATTGTGGAGCGGTGTGAACCTTGAAAAATTTCCAATGGTGCGGAGAACTTTGTTTTGCAGGAGCTGCAATTTTAAGTGGTAGGTGTCTAACACAAATTCCCAGGCGGAGCACGCATAAGTCATTATTGATCCAATAAGTGCTTTATGGAGGGTTAGTTTAATGTTGGCGCTTAAACGTTATCTTTTGAATAGGGGGTAGATTATATTAAATGTTCTGAAGACCCTGTTTCCAATCATTCTAATGTGCACTTTACATGTTAAACTACGTAGTACTAGTCCCCATTATATAGCCACGGCTCGGACCGCACAGAACACGTTTCTTATATCACTCCGTGTTCTCTCGTTTCCCGGGGAAACAACGTGTTCACAGAACTGTTCCCTAGCGACGGCTGTTATACTGTCGCTGTTACTTGGCAATGAGTCTACACGTCACAATATGTAGGAAATTACCGTAAGAAATTTATAGCAGTAAATGACGAAGGCTTCAGTTTTTAAACGGCGAATTCCTATACGAGTACATACAGACATCAAAAAATGTTGATGGAAATATTATAGTGGCCGTGGTTGTTTTAATTTTAAAATCCACAACCAGATATGCCTTTCCGGGTCTACAGAATGCAGGAGAACAAAACATTAGCAGGAAGAGATAACACTAAGATTGCTGTCTTCTGAGTGTAGTTTGTTGAAAGTCCACCGACGTTTCGGGGGAACATATCGCCTTCATCTTCAGTATCGAAAAAACTGAGCAAGATACCAGGGTGAAAGCATATGGCAAGCCGATTAATCGGCTGGCCGGAAATTTAGGAATATATAGGAAACAGGAGGGAAATGGAGGAGTGGACCTCAGATCCAATTGGCTCGCCCGTGTAACAGAATGAAACTGCTGGGCTCTCACGCGGACATCAAGCAAACCAATAGGAGATAAGAACAGTACATGGCGTTATATACCCAAAGGTAATGTTCTTCCTAACCACGGCTTGGAGAACTTCAAATCCAACAGGATGGAGCCTGTTCGCTCTTTGACTAAGATGCTGGGGAAGAACTCTTCACACTGTACATATGCTCTCTTCTCTGAAAAAGGAAAACAGTAAGACAATGTGGACACTGCGCAATACTCGGGGCATTTCAGGTGCGTTTTTAGCTAGTCCTGCTCCCTGCCTCTCCTCTGCCGTAGAAACGCCGTGTGAAGTACAGTCTCAATTAATTTCCTCACTGTCGCCCTTATTCGTTTTCCACAATTTTCACTGACTGTCCTGCCACCCATAAAGTTTTGCTGCGAGTTCTGCTGCCCCAGGATTACTTCAGGAAGCTTTATAGATGACAGTCTGTTTTATGTAGCTTAATGGCCGAAAGCAGCTTAACGCTTTGATGTGACCAGAACGTGCTTGAACGACTGAATCGATAAGAATTCCTGCGACACTGTAGCCTATAATCAGTCGATATAATAGCTATGCTATGGACTGGACGACTGAGGAATTGGAGTTCAATTCCCTGCAGGGGCACACTAGTGTCCTCAATCTATTACAGTCTCCACTATCCGTTTCCTGGCAACGGATTTTAACACAGGAACTATAAGAGTCTCACTGAATAACACACGTAAAGTCTTCTCTTCAGAGGTCTACTGTCAAACGAGCCCAAATCCACTAGCTCCCTTCTTTTATAACCACTTCACATGGACCATAAAAATGTCTTTCCCAAAAATTCCTCTATTGTTGTTTGCGTATCCGTTGCCGCGGAAACTTGCTTACCGAGTCATTGTCAAACAATGAACGTTTCCGTTGGCTCCATTATTGCCGACTTAAAGACGTAATATCACAATATAAACAAAGTTAGATACATATTTAGCGGCCTCCGTAGTCTAGAGGTAACGTTCCCACCTCATGACTCGTAGTACGCGGGTTCAAATACCCGGCGGAGGTCGTTGAATTTTTAAGGGCGGAAA
>NW_019731573.1:105229-118174 GCF_002891405.2 Cryptotermes secundus | reverse complement strand
TAACTAACTAACTAACTAACTAGATACATATTTTATGTCCAATGCAAATTTTCCTTATTTAAATAACGGGCGCCATGCTTTCATTTTCGAAATTCCACATTCGGCACTGAAAAATAGTTTTCGAAAAGGCAAAGATTGTAGAAGTTTCGAAGGTTTAAAATAATTAACATTAATTTAGTGAATAAGATCTAAAAGTTTGTGATGATGCTACAGGCTATAAGTATTGTGTTCTTGGACATTATCCATCGTCTTGTCTATTAAAAAAAGGTCCTGTTTTAAAAAAGAAAGAGGACGGTTTTTAAAAAATAGACAAAACGATGGATAATGCCCAAAAACATAATACTAAATATTTGTATTAATTTAGGGGTTTACATGTATAGAAGTGTTTACTTAAGTGTCGTGCTTGTCTAAGTCGTCCAGGTTCCTGGCTTGGCTCAATTTTCGACCATGAAGATGGGGGCAATATGTTTCTCCGAGATGTCGGGAACTTCCACCTTTTCGCTTAGTGGGGGGTGGAGTCGAACTGGGTCCACTCGGCACGGCTGCCACTGATTGGCCTATTGTAGCCTGCCCCGGGTGATTATGATGATGGAGAATTTGGTGGAATGAAGATTGGCAGGGGAAATCAAAGTACTCGGTAAACTTGGGTTACCAGCGCCACTTTGTCCACCACAAATCCCACTTGACCAGACCCGGGATCGAACCCGAGCCGCCGTGGTGAGAAGCCAGCGACTAACCGCTTGAGCTATGGCGCGGCAAACTTCCACCTTACAACACGGCTTAACCTCCAAGAAGACAATACTCATTCAAATTAGCTTGCCTTCCTCCTCACTGTTCATATATCAGCAGCAGTTGATGTAGCGTTAGTATAAACTTTGCACAAATTCTTTTTAATTATTTTCGTAACGTCACTTCTAACTTTGCAACTGGATTTTTAGACGACGCTGCACAAAAAAATTAGAAAGAGATTAAACGACACTTTATTGCACCACCCCCTTCCAACGAACATTTTAATTCAAAACGTGTACAACAAGCAGAAGCCGGTCCTGTGGCCGTTTATGATTTTGAGGTTGGCATTTTATCCTCTAGTCTGTTTCATAAAGCAGTCCTCACGAACCGAGTGTCGCATCTTCGATGAGAATTCGCATCCCACAACGTTATGAATCTCCCGACCTGCATCCAAATCACTTTCCGATTACGCCCGTCCCGCCACAGTTGTTGTGATTGAAATCGATCTCTCGAAAATATTAGTAAAGAACGGCACGCTCTTGAAAATAAAATGTGTTTTTGATGACTGCAATATGTCCGTTGAACAACACATGTTTTTCTACGCCCAAACGCTCCCTTCCTTCGCACAAGCAATTAAGCAATGAGTGATTGAGGATACGAACGGTTCCTCAGCACCAGGGAAGCGACATTTACAATATGAGCAACTGTGCCAAATGAGTTTCGGTGGCTCTGTGGATCAATAAATATGATTGATTAGTAATTTATTTAATAACGTCATATCTACTAATTCTCCCTCTGCTAAACTAATTAAGCGCTGTGCCATGAAGTCGTATTTGAGAGTGGATGTATAGCTTCAAATTTTCACCTCGGCAGTTGATGGAGATGAGTGGTCAGCTTCACGCACCGGCCGCTTTACCCCCTGGGGAAATCCCCCCGGTACCCATTGGATAGGATGTTTGGTGGACCCCAAAGCCGGTCTGGACGACGTTGAGAAGAGAATATTCTTAACCCTACCGGGACGCGAACTCCGACCTCTCCGTGGTCCAGCCTTGAGCCAGTCATTATACTAATTACGCTATCCCGGCTTCTATGTATCTATCCGTACATTGTTTAATACTCTTTGTATGCTTCAAATTCTTCTTATAAGAGGGCGTTCTACTTAGAGAACAGAAATTTGATTCTAACGTAGCCTGTACTCAGCAAACACGTTCCTTCGCTACGTTTTATCTCTTTAGCTGTGACCGTGTTCTGTAGGCCATGCTCACTGTTGAGTACGACTGCACCCGTAGTATCCCTTTTGTTTAATTATCTCGAAAGTCACAAGACATACAGAGGAATTGCATTGAAGATAGGAATTTTGTTTTATCTTCATATACAAAATTTATTCAGAATATTTATATTGCTTAGTACTTAGTGTCAAGTGCTCATTACAACTGGAGAGTTTAAATGAAAACTGAAATGCTGAAACATTTTTTATGTATCCATAACAATTTCAACTCAGATAATAACATAACCTCTTTGAGTAAGGAAGTTCCACAGCGACGAAATTTATCGTAATATAATGAAAAATTCTCTGAGTGTGCCTTCTGTTTAAGTTCTTTTGTTATAAATATATTTTTTCTGGAATACTTATTAAAATTGTCCCTTAGCCAAACGAATTAACCATTGTCAGACTGTCAGTACATACAAACAACTCTTCAATATGCATGTACCAAATTTCGTAACTGTGAGAAACCTCACCGCCATCTGTGAACCGATTGCCTAGACAATGTGAGAGCCTCGACGTCTCACAACTATATAGGCCTCCATGGCCGGTTACAGGGATCGCTTTGCCTGTTTACTTTTCTTTATCTTAGCACTTGCTGCTGCTTAGAAGAATACATCTAAATTGTTTGCGAAGATTCTGTTTCTATCCTTCTCTTAGGGGATTCTGAAGTAAGTCGAATTCGTGAAGCCCACATCTTATACTTGACTTCAAATTTCGTTCAGTTTACATGAAAATAAAGAATTAAACTTCGATTGTTACTTATGAAGTCAGAGAGCGATCAAAATTGAAAGGCAGTTTTGATTAATGAGGCAATGCGTGACTGATGTGAATGTAGCGGCAAAGAAGCTTTCCTCCCCCTCTACTCTAATTAAAACTCAAATCTTTTTGTGCTGGTTTTTAACATCGAAAATATTTTTCTTTCAACTTTATGACTCCTGTGACCTTCTCCAAAGATTGATGGCCGTATTGAAGTCCCCTCCCCCCCTTCATTTTATGCTGATGGATGTTTGTTTCTGACTCAGCGCTTACGTAGCCAATTTAGAGGCCATCTGCACGAACCAAAAGCCAAAATGATATATCATCGGACGAAAATTTCTATACTAGCCAAAAAAACACATTCCACATATATTTGACGACAGATCCTTGATACGCTGTTACACACCAGCAATTTGAAAGTCAAGAAATGATACTGCAATTGAGGTTCTCACGACCGTCCACTTGAAGATTGCCGTCTTCTGTGTTGCAATGCCGTGTAGTTCGGAGGGAGCCATGCATGAAATCAGCAGAAACAAGGGCAAAGCGGAACAACTCAGCTTTCCTTCTGCTTCTGCTCGTCTATTTCTTGGTTCACCTTCCACCCTGAAGATGTATCTGTCCGAAATACTGTGTGTTAAATCTCAGAGCACCACGCTCCTCAGGCTTGGAGCTTGGCATGGGCCTCGCCACAGTAAGGAAGCATGGTAGTCCGAGACATTCCATAATTTTTTTTGTGTTGGATGGGATGTTTAGTATTACATAAGGCTGCAGGTTGTTGCGTAATGAGTAGCTTAGTAATTTATTTTCGTCACCACATTTTATTAGGATGATGAACTCAAGGAGGGTGTCAAAATTAGTGTGTTCCAATATGTCGCGAAGCATAATTTTGAACATCATTATCCACTTGCAGGAGGAAATTGATGTTTCGATCTTCGGGGCAGAAAATAGCCTTAAAAGGAGATATTCTCTGAAACGTCGGCAAATATCTTCCACATTACACGATGTCATATCCAAGAAGACAATAATGTTCATAGTTGCATCGATTATAAAATCAAAATTTTACAATAAATGAGATAGGCGATGAAAGTAACACGGATGGAAGATTTGAAAAATGTACGCAAGTACTGCGAGGTAAACCTTGAAGGGAAGCAACCACTTAGAAGATTCAGATGGATATTCACGCTTAAAGCGTCAAGTACATATCACTTGGTGCGAAATATTAAATATTACATAGAATGTACACAGTGAGTTAAAAATTTAAAACATGAAGTAATATATATTCATGACAGTTGTTATGTAATACAAAGGAATAAAGTATATGAAACACAATGCATTCCATCTTAGACTGTAAATACTACACGTATGTATAACCATACTGTCCATGCAAGAGGGTACACGTAACGAAAATAATGGGTTCTAGTTCGGATAATTGGATTTATTAGTACTTCAGCTACAATTTCTCTTAATTATAATTAATAGAGCGTTATCGCTGATTAAAGTTCCCTGTTGGACACGCACTAGGATTCTGCTTCTTCACTAGTCATCTCCTAGCAACGGATCGGAACACAGAAACTAACACTTCAAATCACTATGAAGTATTCTTGCCATTTCTTGTTCAATCAACCTGGAACCTCTGAACTCAACTAAAATCTCTTCTGGACCCTTCTTAGCTGCAAGCGGATTCGTGATATAAAGCCGCGATACGGACAACGCAGAAAAAACAGTTCTACTGTTACGTAGCGCAAACCACACAGAAAACACTAGTCACACACACACACACACACACACTAAGCACTGTTGGGATGTGACGTCATTGTACCTGTGCGGAAGTGTTTTTACCGAGCCGTTGCCTAGAAACGGATTTCATAATATCGTTGTTCCTTTGTTGCGTGGGTGTATTACTTATAAACGGCTGTTTCTGTGGCTCAACCGTTCTTGCATGGAGCAGATACGCCACACTATCATTACTTTAAATACAGAACCAAATGAATGTAAANAGACAAGAATAGTTTCTAATGGCTGATTTTAACTGCCAATTCATCATACCATCAGTACAAGACAATCACATTACTAACTTTGAGAATAAAGAGATCCAAAGATATTGAATCCCGGAACCCTACACGTGAAAGCGGTTATTCTTAGTTTAGGGTCTAATTACACCCTTTCGAAGACACTTTAATAACAGCTACCCTATTAACAAAACAACATTTACATGTTCTGCAACTACAGACATGTCCTTTCATAATTGCCTCGACCCTCTAGCGGTCACCCAAGGTCCAGGTAACAAATAAGTTGTTCCTGTCTAAATGCGAAATGCATGTCAACTTCTTAATGGATGGGTCTCCCTAATAAATCAGTCACTCTATTGAAATGGCTGAAAAGGAACATGCGTCCAGTAAAGAGTATTAAAAGGTTTGGACGGTTACAGGCTCAACCGTTCTTGCATGGAGCAGATACGCCACAATATCATTCCTTTAAATACAGAACCAAATGAATGTAAACAATATACAGTGATCTCAAATGTAAGCTATAAATTAATGCAAATCTGAAGTCTGTATAAGCCAGGTTCGCTGATGGCAGTTCCAAAAGAAATATCAAAATATAAGTTAGATTTAGTGGGAGTACAGGAGGTCAGAAGGGATAGAGGTGGCTCCGAACCAGCAGACGAATATACGTTTTTCTATGGAAAGGGGAATGAGATTCATGAATTAGGTACATACCTAAGAGAAACATATCAGCAGGTAAGTGGGTAGAGTTTGTTAGTGATAAGTTGTACATAATAGTAAGAAGTTGCTGGTATTATATCATTATCCTGAATGTTCATACACTAAGAGAGGATCAAATTGATGATGTGAAGGACAGGTTCTATGAAGAACTATTACATGTATTTAATAAATTCAATAAATGCCATATTACAATTTTGTTAGGAGATCTCAATGTCAAAGTAGGTAAGGAAGACATTTTCAAAGCAGCAATTCGGAATGAGAGTTTGCACGAAATTAGCAGTAATAATGGATTTGGAGTAGTAAACTTCTCTACATCCAAAAATCTGACTGACAAAGTACAATGTTCCCATGTCATAACATTCGTAAATTTACTTGGACATCTCCTGATGGAAAGACCCTCAGTCAAATTGATCATATTTTGATAGAGAGGAGAGATAATTAAAGTGTATTTGATGTCCAGTCATTTAGGGGATGCAGATTGTGATACTGACCGCTACCTGGTGGTGGCAGAAGTTGGGGAGACTCAGTAAAGAAAGAAGGCACAAATTTCATATGGAGAGTAAAGAAGAGCATCAGGTTGAAATCTCAAAGGGGTTCATATGTTTGGAAAAATTAGATGCTGAGGTGGATATTACAAGAGCTTCAAGAACTATCAGAGAGAATATCAAAATTTAAGCTAATGAGAGTTTAGGTTATTATGAGCTGAACACACATAAGCCATAGTTTGACAAAGAATGCTCAGAATTATTACATCAAAGGAAACAAGCCAAATAGCAGTGGTCACAGGATCCAAGTGAAACAAATGGGAATAATCTGAAAACATAAGACATGATATATGGTATATATATGAATTATGTCAACTGTTAGTATATAATACGATGCTTTGCACTGATATGGATACATATCAGTAGTTCAATGACTGTACATATTCCTGTGTGTAACTGCCTGATGGTCTTGTACAACTGAAACATATAGCAGCAATAAAGATCGAATATTAAAACTGAGTATTTGGTGTGTTGACAGTTGACATAATTCCTATAAATATCAGACAACAGGATGCAACCAATGAAGTTAAGACATGAAGCCATTAGGCATTTCAGGAATAAAAGAATGAATATCTGAAAGGCAGAATTAATGAGCTTACAATGAACAGTAAGAACAAGAACATTTACAGACCTGTATACAGGGATAAATGAATTCAAGAGGGATTACCAACCTAGAAGTAACTTAGTGAAGGATGAGAATGGTGATCTGCTTGAAGATTCTCACAACATTTTGAAGAAGAGGAATAACTACTTCTCTCAGATATTAAATGTACATAGGGTCAGTGATATTAGGCAGATAGAGTACATACAGCTGAGCGATTACTACCTGATCCTAGTCCTTTTTAGGTTAAAATTGATATTGCAAAGTTGAAAAGCTACAAATCACCAGATAGTGATCACATTCTGGCAGAAATGATTCATACATGATGTGAAATATTACCTTCTAAGATAAATAAATTACTTAATTATGTTTGGAATAAAGAAGACTTGCCTGATCAGTGGAAGGAGCCTATTATTGAACCAGTTCACAAGAAGGGTGATATAACTGACCATCATAATTATCATGGAATATCACTGATATCTACTTCATACAATATTTTATCCAATATTATTCTCTCAAAGTTAACATACAGATCATCAGTGTGGGTCTCGACGTAACAAATCAACTACTGATCAGATCTTTTGCAGTCATCAGATACTGGAGAAAAAATGGGAGTACAGTACAATGGGAGAGAGTACAACTGTAGACTTCAAGAAAACCTAAATTCAATTGAGAGGGAAGTACTCATAGAGTTTGGGTTACCCATGAAATTATTTATTCTGATTAAAAACATTTGTCTGATAATTTTCCTATCCAAAATAGTCTAAAACAAGGAGATGCTTACTCACCAATGCTTTCCAACTTCGCTTTAAAATGTATGCCACTATAGTGCATTTATTCTGAGTGATGTATTGACTGACACTGTTGCTTCTCATTGTGCAAAAATGTTGACCTAACTGTTTTCACATTTTAATGTACAGTACATGCAGATATTCATTTCTTACATGGATTTTGTAATGAAAATAGACTGATCTATGGGAATATCAGCAGTGGCTTCCAAATCGAGTTGCATTTCTCATCACATTGGGAAACTTTAAATTTATAATCACTTCACACAGGTGACGAACCTTAAGAATACATGTGTACACAAAATGTTGCTGCTCTGTGGTACTAACTTAGGCCAGTGTGGGTGTGCTTAGGGGAAACAAAATTTTAAAGTACCTAAGGGTCAACTACAGCTATAAATCACCTAATTTGAAGACAAATGTATAGGCTAATTAGGTTTGGTTCATTGGCTTATATCAGGTTTCATGCTTTAGTTGTAGTTTTAGCATGCTACAACAAACTCCAGTTTATCTCTCCAATAATTTGAGGGCTTTAGTTGGGTTCAACAAAATCCACAGTTCATATGATTGAAATGTTGCAAGAAGGCCGCACCATAGCTCAAGCTGTTAGTTGCTGACTTCCCAATCCCAGGTCTGGTCAAGTGGGATTTGTGGTGGACAAAGTGGTGCTGGGGTGGGTTATCTCAGAGTACTTTGGTTTCCCCTGCCAATCTTCATTCCCCCAAATTCTCCATCATAATCACCCAGGACAGGTACAATAGGCCAATCAGTGGCCGACGTGCGGAGTGGACCCAGTTGACTCCACTGCCCACTAAGCACATTTTTAAATCAGTCTTTGTTATGTTAGAGTAGGTTGCAACCTTTACTTTGGAATTTCATGTATGCAACAAAAGGCCCCATACTTGCTCCAGGCAAGAATTACCTACATAAAATTACGTTTTATTAGTGAATAAAACGGTAGCCACTTCACTTCAAATGGAACAGCATGTGGTGCACATGTTCACGTCTTGCTTACAAAATAAAAGAATAAAGGATGCCCACGTTCCGTTTTAACCCTCATGTTTGGGATTAGTGTCGCGGTTTGGCAAAATATACATTATTTTGTAAGTTTCTGAAAGAGATCAAACTTTTGTGTTATTGCAAGACACAGTTAAAGTTATCTCTTTACATAAGCACCATGCCATGATATATGGAGCACTACAAATATAGCCCCATAATTCTTAACCTGTGCATCAGAAAAGAGTAAGTAGTAGTCAACTGCAAGTCCCAGCTGCTTTACTCCTGAGGAAAATGCACCAGGTACAGACTATAGAATGCTACATGGGACCCACAGCCAACCTGGGCACTGTGCAGAAAACAAAAATCTCTTCTCCCAACCAGGAATCAAACCCTGGTTCGTTGGTCATGCAGCCTATAGCTCAGTCACAATACCAGCTGAGAGTTCCTGGCTCATGTACTGGGAAATAACAGACCTGAAATACTCTAATCATCCTTGTAATCAAGTTCCCCCCCCCCCCAAAAAAAGTGACAGTTGAGAAACATGTGACCAGGGCAACATGTTCCCAATTTAACGTACATGTGCGCAGTGACATTATTGTAACAGAGGACAGGACCTCCAAGCTCTGTATGAGAATCAACATGCACACCCAAAGTAATAACACAAAAAACATCTTGACAACAGCATAAAGACACAGCTGACATCTGGGATGGGAAAGGTTATATGCAGGACTAGAACATACACAGCTGGCAAAAGTTTATTGTGCATAATGTAAAAGTGATACTACATTCCAAACAATGATTATGCCACATTTCTTAATTAAATATTCATAAAATAAATCAGTACATGTAGTACATTGGTGTTTTACTTTTACTAAAAAATAATTCACATCAGTGATACAACTGTGTACAACAAAAGATCTTCTTTCCACTCTCTCTCTACATTGGCAATCTCAACAATTCATGTTCCATATCTACAAATGTCTGCATTTCCTGTAACAGGATGGTGTGAAGACAATTTCCAAATAGTGAAAAATATATAAATTATTAAGATCATAATATGGCAATAACTTCATCACCAAATTGCAGTGCAACAGTGATCATTCTTTAATGAATGAATGGAAATGCCTGTGAAAACTCTGGCTTCCATCACTTTTTGATGAGGTTGTCATACATTTCTTTGAATTTCAAACACCCAGCATGATTGATCTCATCGTAACCAGGAATTATCTTCTTTGACTTCTCAAACCACTTTGCAACATTAGGATATTTACTGATGTCGAAACCAAGGATCTGAAACATCCAGTTAGAAAGTTCCATTACATATATCTCCACACTTTCTAGCTAGATTAGACAGCAGCCTTTCAAAAAAATCTTTCTTTACCTCAGCAGTAGACACAGTAGAAATTATTGACAAATCAGCAATTGTAAGATCGCTTCCTGCTACAAAATCATGTTCCTCCAGAAACTTATCCAAGAACTGAAAAGCTTCCTCAATTTTCTTCATCTTCTCTGGATCACCTGGGGCTTTAGCAAACATGATTGGGTACTGCAATATGGAAACATGAAAATAAATTACAACATGCTTATAAATTAAAGTGTCAAATAAATTTTGGAAACATATTAGTAGGGAAAGTAGATTAAACTGACTAGTGTTAAAATACATTTTATCTCTTTGAAACAAGTAGCAGATATGAAAAAAACGTGGTTTTCATAAGTGGTTGATCACATCACATTGTTAAAAATTCAACGTGTCTCAACCTTCTAGTAAACCAGAAGTGACTTTTGCCATAGACTGATATCTACAGGGCTATGCAGGTCAATGCACACTCAGCAGCCTAGCCCCAAGACTACTGGACCAATGCTCACTCAGTAGCCTTGCCTCCCCCCCTCTTCCCTGACAGGATCCTAATCTGGCTCTGGCCTGCTACATGCTGGCCCATCTCCACAGACCCCTCCCCTCTCCTCTCTAGTGATTTCCCATGTGGCCCACTCTTCCTCCTTTCCTGTTCTTATATAACTGGGTGCTTTTGACTGCTGACTCTGTCTGCAGCCACCTGCTCACGTTGGTTCCTTGCTCATGGATTTTTCTACCCTAAAGATGAAGGCAATACTTTCCCCCGAAACACCACATCCCAGAAGATGGCATTCTTCTTGATATCTACAAGTTCAAAACCTAACTGGTAAAGGCAAAGCTGTTCCTGTAAGAGGACATGTAGTCACATAGGGCTGAGCGATGTCCAGGCTCTCGCATTTTCTAAACAACTGGCTCATGGATGGCAGTGAGGTTGTCAGCCTTATGTACCAGCTGCCGTTTACCCCCAGGAAGATTCCTGGTATTCATTTCTGTTACAGGCTAAGTCAACACCAGGGCAATAGTGCAGCTGGTAGGATTAGGTCAATTGAAAATTCAATGAATCGAACTATTCCCTTCAAAGAACTTCACAACCATAATATTTGCCCCTGGAACCCTACTAGTCTCTACAATGTGACCATTTTTACTTACATAATAATCACCAAATCTCTGATACAGAGTTCCAATATCAAAGTACAGCCTCTGATTAACAAGGGCACGCTTCTTGGGGTCCTTTGGGTACAGTGTATCATCCTTGCCATACTTGTCAGCTAGGTAGCCAATGATGGCACGGCTAGAAATTTAAACCAATCATTAGGATGAAATTACATTTCTTGAATTATAATGAAGGAAATTCATTCAATGGATCCCCAAGCACAATACTCTGTCAAGGAATCAAAATACTACCAGCATTTCTGAGGAAGGTGCTACTAAAGGCACTTTAGGCATGATGGAAGAGACAACAAATTCCTACAAAATGTCAGTAGTATTTTTATTCTTTGGCAACTTTCTGTGCCTAGTTGATAAACTGAATAACAACAGAGAAAACCTGACACAAACAATGAAAATCATCTCACAAAAATGAAGAAAACAAAAAGAGTGTTTGTTTTGAAAACTGAGGTTCTCATGGCAGTGAAAGTTAAGACTGTCTTCTGCCATGTGGCGCTGTGCAGTGTTACAGATAAGTACCGAACTACATGGCACAAAATCCTGGAACACCAGGATTGTAAGATTTACTTTTGTTTATGCTGGTATATAAACTCAAGTCCTGCCAGATCTCACAAAACATGTGCAGACAAGGGTGCTTCATATGTTGGTTATGAGGTTCCCAAAGTGGTTGGAACACCATGTAGTTCAGAACTTGCTGACTGCTGCCAGTGGTTTCCTGCATGACTCAGTCTTCCAAAATGTCAGGCTATATTCAAACTACACAACATTACAACCCAAAAACCGTAATGTTCTTTCAACTTTGCAACATCAGTTAAACCTAGAAAAATATAAAATAGGAATCAACATAATAAATTATTGAAACTAAAATTAACTAGCTACTGTAGCATCAACATTCCTTTATTGGCACAGATGTTAATCCTACATGTTTTGATCTGCCTCTAACCAAGTGAGCACATTTTAAATGTTTCCCTAGTTAGACTTGAAAGGATTCTGATGATGGTGTGTACTGTACTTCTTTTGGCTTATTTGGACTTCACCCATTGTCTGGTATGTAAAAGACAAAAGACCACATGGTGGTTTTTTGTCTTTTACATACCAGACGATGGGTGAAGTCCAAAATAAGCCAAAAGAAGTTTTCCCAGTTGTTTCTCAATTTTTAGGTCCACACAATGACTACAAGAGATTTCTATGTTCCTGTTTCCTTATTCATTTATTTCAAATATAATTTATTTCACCAAGTGAAATGAATTAATAACACATCTGGGACATAAATTATGAGGTTTCATATGACAGTGATTGTTCAGATTACAGTCCTGGGTTGTGACACCAGGTTGTCATCCCTCTACCTCCCATGGATCTGAGTGAACGCCTACTTTGCAACATGCCTCAATAATATTGTGCCATGCACCTGAAGTGCTGAAAACAATGTTTTATATTCTGTCCACGCAAAGCAGTAATAAAAAACAGAGTTGAAGTTTGGCAGTTCTGTGTGCAGTTCAGCTCTGCAAGGGAGGCTGAGAATAGGGGCAGGCAGTTCTGAACAGGACCTGAGTGTGGGAAGCTGAAGAATCTCCACTGTTACAAGCTGTTACCAGGGAATAGCTGGTTAATACACAGCAAACTGGAAAAGGTTTAGTGGGTGCTGTGGTGATTTGTAATACGTGTTAGCGATAGCACCATAATTATTTGTAGTTCTGATGGTATGTATAGGTGGTCAATAAATCCAATATCCAATCCTAAGTGACAATATTGACCACCTCTGTGATCCAGAGGTCCAAGGTTCGATTCCCAACACTACCAGATTTTCTGAGAAGCAGTGGGTCTTGAACGGGGTCCTCTTAGCCTTGCGAAGATAACTGAAGAGCTACGTGAATGGAAAAATAGCGGCTCAGGTCTATAAAATTGATATTAACAGCAGTGGGAATCCGTTGCTCTGAACACTTGACACACTCTAGCCACAAAAGTTGGCACTGACTTCACTGACAAGCAACAGTTGCTCGGTCGGTATAGTTCACT
>NW_019731573.1:80043-105174 GCF_002891405.2 Cryptotermes secundus | reverse complement strand
CCCCCCCCCCAAATCACTTCAACCCTCAAGATGGAGACAGCAGGTTCCTCTGGATCACTGATATGCACACACACACATGCACAGTAGAGAATACTAAAGGCTAAATATGGGTAAGATGATTCAATGAAAACTGGCTTCCGAACTAACCTTTCCCAGAGAGAGAATCCATTGTCATTGAGGGTGGGTACGGTATGTTGAGGATTAATCTGAAACAAAATAAATGACACACTTATCTGACTGAAATCACACCTAAATTCTAGCCCACTGATGCACATCTAATTAAATGCCTATCATCACAGTCTGTATGCGCTGATATAAAGAGGCTCTTACTTCACAACATTCAGCGGTTACATGAGAGGGTCCACTTGTATAGAGAATCAACTCAGTAAACAAAATAAACCAACTTTATTCATTCTGGTCCATCATACTAGTTAATTATTATGAAATGATTTGACAGTACCATTCAATGTGACTCGGTATATATTTATATAGTGCCTTTACATGTTTTGTCAGTTGTAACTATTTTCAGGTGCCCCAATGCACAATAAAAGGAGAAACAACTTGACAACAACATAGACTTTTAATGAATCATATAAAAAAGGGGGTAACAACACTGCCCCGACCTCAGAGGATGTTGAATAACACCCCCAATCTCCTGTTTTCACAGAAGAGGCATGGAGACACAAACCTCAGCGGTTCAAGATTTTAAATATTAAGAACATTAATAATGTATTTTTAACTTAAACACATTTTAACATAACTAAAAATCTTTATACAAAACTATAAGCGTATGTAGTATGATATGTAATAGTAGTTCGTTAACATGTTGTTACTGCCTTCTGAAGATGATCACAACTGACCAAAAAAATGTAAAGGCATTATACTCGTATAAACATATCACATTGGACAGTGCTGTCAAATCACTTTATATGAATTCAGTAACTATCACATATAACATCTGATATATATGTTCTTAATAAAAACCCCAATATACATAGGTCAGATAAATAGTAGTGGCAACACCTCTATAGTTCTGAAATGACTTTATTACCTGCGGCAAACACACTTAGATTCCTTCAATATAATCGCCCCCCATATGTTCCACCTTCTGCCACATTTGTGGAAGGCGTCATACACCATCAGCACATCCACTTCTGTTGATGTCCAGCAGTGACCGCACTACAGCATGAATAATCTCCTCTCTTGCACTGTAACGTGTCCCTCGCAGTGGTTCTTTCATTTTGGCAAAGAGATCATAATCACACGGACTCATATCGGGTGAGCATGGTGGATGTTACAGTATCTCCCATTGCCAGTGGCAAACGAGATCCTTGACAGCATCAGCAGCATAAGCCCTTGCATTATCATGAAGGATGATGGGGTTCGTTGCCAACAAGTGTCGTCACTTTCTCCTGAGTGCTGGACGAAGATGATCACACAGGAAACTGCAGCAGTAGGTAGCGTTTACTGTCTGTCGTTGAGGTACTGTGTGTTGCAGTATCACTCCATCATTATCATATGCCACAGTGAACATCACCTTCACACTACTCTGTGTAGGGCATACTTTCTTTGGATGAGGAAAACCAGGATGCTTCCATTCATTTGATTGTCACTTCAAGTTCAGTTCGTATGAGTGAGCCCAAGTTTCCTTCCAAGGAAGTCATCACCTTCCTTCTGGTACCGGTCCAACAAGTCCTGTGAAATTGCATAACGTTGCCATTGTTACACCTTGGACATTGTATGGGGTAACCAATGCGCTGCAATGTTGCAGTATCCAAGCTGAACTGTGTGGTTGTCAACATGTGGTCATCCTGAATGGCACCCCTCCCTTCACGGAACAATTTCATCCATCGAGCCACTGTGCGATATGGCAAAGCAGCATCACCACATGCTTCTCGCAGTCCCTGATAACAGTTTTGTGCACTACGACCTCGTGCAACTTAAATTTTTATCCAGAAGCATTGGTCTTATTTCATAAACATGTCGTTAGGATGCTTGAACTGAGCTCCTGCACTTCAAGACGATGCACAATGCAACTCATGAAACACAACCAGAGCCACTCACTGCACTACTTCCATTGAACTTCTGCTATCAGCTACAGACGGCGCTAGTGCCACCTGACGCACATCTTTCATGTTACAGCAGTGCTGCCACTACTTTTTATCCAACCCTTGTATTTCAAATCATAATATTCAATTCTATAGTTCCAGAATACCATCCACTAAGACTAGTATACACACTAGATAATAGAAAAATTAGTGAAATACGGTACAAAGAAGCAAACTGTATAAAATGTATAGTATTTACTGGCAGGAATCAAGATGTGAAACTAAAAGAAAACAAATAAATATATGTCTATGTGTGAGCATGCACACATGTGTATAGAAGGAGGATCGAAAGCATACACGTTGGCGCATTACAATATGATGATGATGATAGAAATGTAACTGAAGGCCACTGCACAAACTTGTGTTAAAGCTTTGTTTTCATACCTGCTCATATAGGACACAATTTGCCTGCAAAACAGCCATCATCAGGTGCAAAACACAAAAATATGAGAAATTCACACTGTAATGCTAAGGTTATTTACTTGTGTGATGCCTAATCTAAAAACTTGAATGACGAATACAAACAGAATACAACCATAAACAAAAAAAAAGTTTCTGAATAAACATAATTTTAATTTTTTTAAATTCGCTTAGTGGGGGGTGGAGTCCAACTGGGTCCACTCGGCACTGCAGCCACTGATTGGCCTATTATAGCCTGCCCCAGGTGATTATGATAGAGAATTTGGTGGAATGAAGATTGGTAGGGGAAACCGAAGTACTTGGAGAAAACCCACACCAGCATCACTTTGTCCATCATAAATCCCACTTGACCAGACCCAGGATCGAACCTGGGCCACCGCATTGGGAAGCCAGCGACTAACTGCTTGAGCTATGGTGCGGCCAAGAATGAACATAAGTATATTAATGAGTTAAATTAAACAGCGATAAGCAAATTATATATTTAAAGTATTCTATTCTCAAATCTCAGAGAACACTGTGCATGAATGCAATGACTAAGTAATACACCACCCCAAGGAGGGCAAGACTGATGGTCATGCCATGACTGCATGTATAGTTTGAACTGTTGGGTTGGCCATACTGATTTCTGACTCACTGTCAGACTTCAAACAATAAACACGGCAAAACAAACTTCCACACACATTAACCTTGTTCAGATTTTTATCAGCAAATTTAAGAGTTCTTCTAAATTGCTGTTTAGTTAGCTTACAAAAGCCAATATAAGATAGAAACTATAGCTGTAAGCACCATGCCATGAAGATGTATGGGGAGTAGAGATATAGCTCCATCATTTTTGAGACTGGCATTAGAAGTGTGCAGCCAGCTTCAGCCCCAACCCACTTTACCTCCACAGAAAGTGTCCCTGGCACAAACTGGGTAAGAAGATGGGTGAAACTGAGAGGTTGTCTGGACAATGTGGAGTAGAGAAAAATTTCTTACCTCTAATAGGAATACATTGCTGGCCATCCAGCCTGTAGCCCATCACTGTACTAAATAAGCTATCTTGCCCCGTTAAAAGCCAATATAAAGGTTTACTGATTTTCAAAACTATAAACTAGTCCAGTGGGCCAGATAATCATTTGTTCAGATTACCACTGCATCAAGCTTACATTCAGTTACATAGAACATCACTGCATCCTACATCCAGTGCCACTGTACCAATAACATTCTGGATTAACAGATCACTGTCATGAACTGGACTTTGCCGGTGTCTATTCATATCACTGAGATTATCTGTCACCTCCACATTCTCTCACAATAAAACAGTACCCACCCATTGTGCCTGAGAAAAACCCTCATGTTTTATCCCAAAGCCTAATCCAGTTATAAAGAACTGGAAAACAGAGCTGGAGCAAAGTTAATGACAGCTATCACATATNTGGCATTAGAAGTGTGCAGCCAGCTTCAGCCCCAACCCACTTTACCTCCACAGAAAGTGTCCCTGGCACAAACTGGGTAAGAAGATGGGTGAAACTGAGAGGTTGTCTGGACAATGTGGAGTAGAGAAAATTTCTTACCTCTAATAGGAATACATTGCTGGCCATCCAGCCTGTAGCCCATCACTGAACTAAATAAGCTATCTTGCCCCGTTAAAAGCCAATATAAAGGTTTACTGATTTTCAAAACTATAAACTAGTCCAGTGGGCCAGATAATCATTTGTTTAGATTACCACTGCATCAAGCATGTGCTCTAAAGTTAGACTCTCCTTTTTCAAATATTTGTATACTGACTTTATATAGAGCCCCATCTGGAAACTTCAATCACTTTTTAAATAGATTAGAAACCATCCTAAATGTACTGCATGGTTCAAAAGTTGAATTTATAATTTGTGGTGATANAGATAAGAGATTAGAATCAGTGATGACACATGAGGATTTTAGTTTCAACATTCAGTACCACTGGAAGATTAAAACAGGAAACATAACAGAATGAGCACAGTAATGTCAGAAAACACAATAATGTAAGCCAAGTTCTGTATTTTGCAATTCAAAATGTCACATTTCTAACCCCAATAAAAATTAAATACAGTCCTCTTTGCAGAGTATACTGATCTACAGAATGCTAACTTGCCTGCCTCTGCTCCTGGCAGTATATATGAAATGCTTTAATTTATAAAAATTTTATTTCCATGTATAAGAGTACTAAGCAACAGAAACTGAAACTCTGTGGGGTATTGTGAACTCTTTCAATAATAATATTATTATTTTCAATAATGCAAGCTACAGGATTCAAAATTTTGTACAAATCAGCTTTATTAGTCAAATGATTAGAAACTGGGTCATTTCAAAGGGTTTCCTGTTATCCTTAAATTCTCTATTTGCAAATAACTGTCACAGTTGATCATCTCATACTTCTTCTCCTGTTGCCTGCAGAAAATTTAAACACATACAATTTATGCAAATTCAATGTGCTTTATCATCAGAAATGTAATTTCTGAAATAAGATTTTGTACAAAATCCACACTACCACATTTCTTACCACAGCACATAATGGAAGAGTTGACTCGCATATCCCACATAAAGAATGGTACATTGGGGGGGGGGGATTACCTTCAGAAATTCGGGTTTAAGATGTTCCCCAGCCATGAGATTTGTCAGTTTGAGGTTCAGATCAACACCAATAGCTTTCGCTGCCAGAAGGACAGTGCGGCAGGGAGAACTGGCAGGCACGTAGTAGAAATCAATCGTCATCTTGAACTAGTGATGTATTCTGAAAAAGAAATCAATAATTACAGTCAAGGTGCTAAATTCTGTGAACAGCGCAGTGGAAACCTGCAATACATAACACAATATACTCGTATAGCTGAAGTCTGTTAGTGTAACCACCAATAATGAGTTAGATTCATGTCTTGCCTATGGTTTATCTGTTGCAGCATTACACTCTACTCACTGTCAATTCAACCCATACACATATGTGGCCTTATACCATAACTGCACAATGTTGTATCAACTGCTAATATTGTGTAAAATGTGATGTGATAGTCATTCTATGTCCAACACAGACCAGGAACAAAATATTCACAACCATTTATACACTTTGCAAGCTTGCTAAGTATGTACAGTAAATGACATACATGAAATGTTACTTTCCTGTGTACATTAACTGCAGAGATAGAGCAAACTGAGTCTTCCAAGTTTTCCTGAAATTTTCTCCTTTCCCACTCACTAAAACTGTTTCTAATTAACATAAAAGAGCACATTCTTGTACTAACAGAAATCTCTTAAGTGCGGCTTTCATTTACTAATCCACTCATATTTTCGGGCATATTTTAAACTTGAACTTTGACCTTAGGTTTTGAAAATATGTATAGCCAGATCTGTGCAAGTTTCCCCACAATACTTTGTGATCATTTCAATAAACAGGTAAAGTTGTCCCTGTGCTTAACTAATTAAGCACCACACCATGAAGGCATATGGAGGAGTGGGTGTATAGATCCACATTTTCTTGACCTCAGCACCAGTTGGAGGCAAGTGGTCAGAGCCCCCGGTAGCCATTGGATAGGAGGTTGGATTGACTCCAGAGCCGGTCTGGACACCATGGAGATGAGAATATTCTTGACACTACCAGGACTCCAACTCCAACCTCTTGGTCGTCCAGCCTGTAGCTAGTCGCTATAACGATTACTCTATCCCAGCTCACAATCATATCAATAAATATTTAAAAAATATCTCAGTACATGAAAGTGATGACAAGCTACGATTTTGTGTTAGTGGTGTAACTAGTAGGATTGATGTATCATGCTGTGACCTGTACAGACATGCTGCGTGGCATCATAAGTCATCCAGCCTTTCAGTTCATACCTGATGCCAGTAGAGTTAAGAGTCTTTCCATTCGTGACAAATTCTGTAATGATTTCATCTGGTTTGTAATGTTTTCAATTCCCCTGCCTGCTCACTGTCCTTTGAAATGTGTTTTGGACACATTTAATTCATTCTTCACTTAAGACTGACAGAAACTTTCACAGACTGACTATTATCATGTGACACATCACACATCACTTAGAGTCATTCCTTAATTTTGGAAGAAGACAAGCAGTTTACGACTGTTCAGAACTGACTGTGGGGCCTGAGCCCCATCCGATGATCCTAATACATCAAGTCGCTGTCAACTCTTGCGTTAGGTCAGTAACTTCAAGGACTCATATAGCAAAACAATATGACAGGAAGGTCACCAAATTAAGAGTCCTCCTAGTTTTCAAAATGAACCAACGGTGCATGTTTGGAGGAGTGGTCTTTTTTGGATGCTGTGGATCCGTGAACCTCAGAATTCCGGAGAATTCATTCTCCATAAGGAGCTTTCAATCAACTTTCAGCCAATTCATATGTAGAAACTACGTCACTTCGATAAAGTAAAATTTTCTGGTGTTATAAGCCGTACAAAGTTCAAATTCATGAAAGTGTACGAAAAATTTAGTTCCATTATATATAATGTACAGTGTTATGAAAGAGTGAATATGCGTATTTAGTGAAAGTGCGAAGTCTTGAAGTGGTGTATGTGACTGTAAGATAAGGAACCTCTTGCCCGAGCCAGGCCCATATGACCCTAGATGATAACTCATCTCTACCATTACTGAGCACAACCCAGCTACGTCCGACTTCTCCCTACTTGCGAGACACCTTAGTAATCGTGGGTGAAAGGAACCCTCGCCTATTAGCATCAGCAACCACATTTCTCCTTCCTTTCAACACAACTTCTCAACATGCACCAGCCAGGGTAAGAGTGCAACTTCAGTGAAAGCGTCTAGGAAAAAAGCGAAGGTGAGCAGCAAAGGGAAAGGATGGGCGGTCATACAAATAACCGAACAATAAAAGGTCCCATAGGCAGTTACAAGTGATTCCCAACTCGTGGCATAAGTTTACCCGTGGGGACGACTGTTACAGGCAGTATTAGGCATATACGTATATTATTTATTTTCGGAATTTATTACACAGAGCACTAATAAACGAGCTTCGTGCCATTTATGGGCAAATATCACTATCGTATTCACAGAAGCCCGGCACTGGAACCTCTCCTGAGCCACAAATCCAAATCACATCGTCAAACATTTAT
The DNA here is from genome assembly GCF_002891405.2 of Cryptotermes secundus. Lineage (NCBI taxonomy): Eukaryota > Metazoa > Arthropoda > Insecta > Blattodea > Kalotermitidae > Cryptotermes > Cryptotermes secundus. The sequence continues at coordinate 97,557 of NW_019731573.1, read as the reverse complement.
TTTAAGAGGCTTCTTAATGGTATTCTCCATTCCATCCACACCTGGACTTTCGATATGGTCTCCTCCCTTCAGCTTTCCAGATTAATTTCTGCATTCTCATGCCTCCCATTCCCCGCCATCTGTTCTACTGTAGTTTATTTAACGACGCTACCAACAGCTCTCAGTGCATGGAGTGGAATCGCTAATTGAGCAGGATACGGAAAGAAGCCGCTGTGGCCTAATCGAGGCGCTATCCCGGCATCTGCCTAGAGGGGCTTAGGAAAACCACGAAAAATCTCTCAAGATACCCAGTGTCCCGAACGAGGTTCGAACCGAGCACCTCCCGAATACAGGTCTACACTTTCTGCTACAAGAATCCCTCGACTTCCTTTTCTTTATCGAATCAACCTTAATCAAGTCACTCCTCCTTTGAATAATGCGTGCATTAGAAGTTCAGGACCGGTGCCTTGGGATTCGTATTATATTCACAAATAATAAACGTAATATTTAAATTAATATGAACTGACAAGAAAGTGTCCGAAAGGACCTCGTTAAAACTGGAACATTCAATGCAATCACGGTTCTTACAGCGCATAACTGAATATTAACGCAGTTTATGCAGTAACCGGCTCATTCAAACTGCACCAAACCGGTTATATGACACGCCCATTACGTTATCTTTCATAACACGTAACTGTACACGTGTCACCTGTATATTGATTTGATTCACAGGAGAAACACATCAAGATCTGATTCATTCGCAGGCTTAAACATAAACATGAAACACCACAACTCTAGCACAAACTCTACAAACTATCTATACTGAACACAAACTTAATAAAGGTCACATGAATCAAGGTTACGTTTGTCAGTACCAAGCATATTCGAAATAAATTATCTTCATGACGCGTTATGTTAAAATAACTGACAAGTAAAAATACAAATAAGTCATTGGACAACAGTACCTTCGAAAACTGGCACAACCCTAACGATACTAACCGTATAACAGACGCTACCTGCACACACTTCTTGCAAGCAAAATGTCAAATAGGACTACAAAGCAACCTCCCCTGTGTATATACTCTGTGTTCACAATGACTTGCAATATTTCTGCCGGCAAGCTGCTTGAAAATGTCGAAATAGACCCCAGCGTTCTTGTTCGATTACTTGCTATACAAAAACATACGCTCAATTTAAGCAGCAGTACAATACTCCCGATTTACATCATACGGAATTTGCAATAGCGATGTTTCCTGAAAGTACAATAACGAAATATGGTGGAAGGCGGGGCAAAATGTTCGACCAATCACATAACGCCAGCACACAGGCGTGGAGAAGGTATTAAGCAGGAAAGGAATGCGTTGGAAAGGGGTCGTACCAGTTTGTAAGCGGTTCACCTTGTGACGACAATGTCAATTCAACAACTTGTTTCACGTTGAGCTTGGTTTTTGTTCTACTGGCAGCGTGCATGAATTCCTAATAAGGATCAGGAATAGAATATTTGCATCAGGTAACTGCACTGAGTAGAGTTGTCCTTGAGAAGCTCATAGTCGCACTGCTGGTCAGTTCTTTTGCCTGAACAACAGAATACGCTTTAAGGAACCGTCCGTTTCCATAAATTGCTGGGAAATTCCTTAGTAACTTGGCGGATCGCAGCTTCTCAAAGACTTCGCTCCATGGAGTTCGTTATGGAACCTTAAGGTCCATTTCTCGTTCACAAGACTTCGCCACTAGTCTCTGTCCGAAGGTAGATGTACTCAGTCCGAATCACCTTACTCTTGTCTAAAAATCCATGCTATCATCACTCAGCCAGTTAAGCCAATTAACGGAGCAAAAGGAAGAAGAGAAGTATTCATTTCCTTAATCTCTAGCCAGTGGGTCACGGCAGTAAATTGCTGCCGCTGAGATCCATGGCCGCATTACTTACTGTTCAGTGCAAAGAAGAAACGCCCGAACACGTAAAAAGCGCATGTAACATAATGCACTGTATGAGGCGTGACAGCATGCAGCTCGGGGAAGTCCCTCTCTTTCGGTCACTAAACGGCCATCGTCAGGTGGATATAAAACTACACAAAAACTACAAACGTTGCAAAAGAGCTGAATGTACTAAAATTGTTTATTTGCTTAATATTTCAAGACTGATCCGTCTTTCGGTTGACTTAAACTAAATATTAAGAAAAGTCTCTTATCAGCATGTAAACTCAAGTAGCAACACGAGCCGAGCACATCAACGAGTATCCATCGGCGAGCCCCACGAAATCATTTGCGTCCAAGTTGGTACCTGCATGAGCTGCAGGAACAGTGGACCCACATGTCGGTTCTCTTCGTGAAACAAATGCCAAGTCAAGATGCTACATTATTATAATTGTTTGGCAGTTTCCAACATCTTCTCGTACAATTGATGCGGATTAATGCTAACTTCTGTATTAATATGTGGAAATGGATTTTACTCAAAAATTATTTTCAATGGAAATATTATACTGAAGCGTCGCACTGTATGTAAGATACTGTTTATTAGTTACCCACACGAAAGAAACCTGGCCTATTGTAGCCTGCCCCGGGTGATTATGATGATGGAGAATTTGGTGGAAGGAAGATTGACAGGGGAAACCTAAGCACTCGGAGAAAACCTGCCCCAGCACCACTTTGTCCACCATAAATCCCACTTAACCAGACCCGGGGTGGAACCTGGGCTGCCGCGGTGGGAAGCCAGCGACTAACCGCTTGAGCCATGGCGCGTCCTTAAGATATATACATACATGCATATAAAAACATCCACGTCCCCACTAAGAACATACCCATAACAATAGTACTCAACACATACCACCTTTCTACCCCATTTCCCCTAGTTCCTATTCCACTTATAAAAACACTATACACAGTAAACTACGTTAAACTTTAACTAAAAATTCAACTAATAACTATAATAAGATAAAATAAAGTTATAAACTTACCTAATCTAATAATCTATTCAATATACTGTATTTTATGATAGTGTAATCTTGAAAAAGGGTTGTTGGATTATCTACAGCCGTTCCAGTGAAACAAGCAGTCCAATAACGTAGGTTGAGACACGTTTTAATACATTTTAAAAACCTGATGGTGGTCACGTGTGACCGAAAGATGTAGCTTGATTTATTAGTAAATAAAAACTGCTTTCATCTATAAACTCATGCTTTCAGTTGTTTATTTATGCTTGAATTTGTTGTGATAGGCTGATTAATGAAATAGATAATAATTTGTATTCCTTTCCAGATACAATTAGAATGATCAACCGAAGGATGAGATGAGAGGGGAGTGTAGCACGCACACGAGGGAAATACATAGAAAGTATTTTAGGAAGCCTGAATTAAGAAGATCATTAAGAATATTTCGGATATTAAAATATGGAGAAAGAAGCCTGGGTCACATGGCTCGGGGCAGAGAGTGGTGGCGGTTCTTGCGGTCACGATAATGAGTTCTCGGGTTCCATAAATCGCCGGGAAATTTACTGAGTGCCCGAGTAACTGCTGGTTGGACTCGGCTGCATGAGGCTGATTAGGCCTAACGCCTGGTGCAAGGACGGGGACACAAATAACTGGGTATGATTCATTCAGGGCTCGCTGATGGATGCACCTGTCGGGCGCACAGCTACATTAAACGAAATTTTGTCGATTTTATTGTAATTGAGATGTTTTGAATTGAAGGTATTTAAACTCATAACTTTCTCTATTCGCAATTTACTGATAATATGAGAAATATTTAAAAAAAAGTACGTTTCAGTTGCCTCTAGTCAGGAGTAATATACGAACATTTCAGGAGCTTCCCGAAAGAGCTCTGGGACCCCATGGCTTAACTTTGACGTTAGTGGTCCAGTCATTACCTCACAATGGGTTTCCTTGCGACAGGACTGAAGCCAGAGGTGGAGGCAAAACATGTCGGAATTCGGTTGAGCTCTTCACGACATAATTTGCGGTCAACTGACCAACAGAATTCCAAATATTTAGTCAGTTGACCAAACTGAACAGTTTAAATACGCTATCCACACACGAGGGTGTCACATAGACTCACTGTCCTTAGGGTCACCTCATCCTCTAACGGAAACTAGTACCAGGAATCTCCCTTGGGGCAACGGGCGGCAGTCTGTGTGCCGATTGTCTACAAAACGTGGGAACCTCGACTATGGGCCACCACGGACTACTACAGGGATAGCTTTACCTCTTTTATCTCCTTCATTAATTAACTTACCGCTGTCCTAATTAATATATCCAAATTTTTCTACAAGTTTCAGTAGAAGGTTGGACGTCTACAATATGTTGCGATGCTTCTGTCATTTCAATACACGATTTTATGTACCTCTGTATACTGAAGAGTGGTTTCTTTTAATACATAATTTAAAATAGCTGTAAGATGGATCTGTCTTGAAAAGTCAATTAAAAAAGAGAATATTTTTTTTTGCTAAATTAAGGTATCTTTCGTGGTTTTTGCGTAATTTTTGTATAGACAACCCATCTGATAATGGTCGTTTACTGACAGAAACACGTCATGGAACTGAGTACGTCTGTAGAAGTACAGTTTGTGTGATGACACGCTGATCATTCATGAGTTTACACAAGTGGGATGCAATATTATCTCTCTATGGCTCTACAGCCACTTGTGGACCTTGGTCGCTTTTTCATTTACTTAATCTATACACAGTTAGTAGGATTTCTTTGAGGGGGGATCAGCGGGCCGCAAGGCAGCTATCTACACACAGAATAAAAGTACACAGACAGCCATGCCTCAAGCGGAATTCAAACCCATGATCCCAGTGTCTAAGCGGCCACTGTGCACGGCTATGTAATATTACAATCGTAAATTTTTAAATCTTACCTCGACAGCTGGCAGTTTGCTTGTATATTTCGTTTGTAGTTGTGCGTGCTACATGACTATATTATGTTTGACATGTTTATTAACACGTCGTCATTTCATTAATAATTTTGCATCATAACTTTCTTTTATATTACATGATTGTAGTTCGAGTATTTTGGCATTGTACACATAATTCTTACGAGCCGGGATAGCGGAACCGGTATAGCTACTAACTACGGGCTGAATCACCGAGGGGTCGGAGTTCGAGTTCCGATAGGGTCAAGAATTTTCTCTTCGCCACGTCGTCCAGACGGGCTCTGAGGTCCACTCAACCTCTTATATAGTGGTTACCGGGGGCGCTATCACGGGCCCCCGTACCTACGTGTATTCGCCCCCTAAATGTGTATCGGACATTTATCCACGTGCTTCGCTCTCTGAAGTCAAAAGCTACTTATAGGTACAGGTCCCAACTTTATAGTAGGAAACAAATGTTCGAAAAACAATAAAATATACGTCCTTCAAATCCTTCCCAATTCCAGGGGCGGAAACGAGATAATTGTCAGTTTAAATTAACTGCAAATAATTTGGCCAGGGAGTGAATGAGATGCGTGGGCGAAGAACTGAAACCCCACAAGATCCGACAATTTAATTCCCGGAATGGCCCTGGGAAAGCAAAATTTGCTTATCCGTGCACTAGCTGCTGCTGTCACCTGTGGAGCTGTGCACTTCGTGAGACGATGGTGCCAACACCGGAAACAGTCTTGAAAATCGTTTTCCGGAATACCTCGCTGTAACTTTGTCACGTTGCGTTGGATGTCAGGAATGTCAGCAAATCTTTGTTCCTTCAGGGAATTTTTTAATTTTGGAAAGAGCCAAAAATAAGGTGGATGGTCCATTTTTTGTAATGGATTTCTTAGCCAGAAACTCGCGAACTTTTAACGCATCATGCGCAACATCGTTATGGTGGAGAGTCCACTTGTCAGGCCAGAGTTCGGGTGTTCTCCTCCGAACAGATTCCCGCAACCTTGTCAGCACTTTCAAATAACTGTTGATTCACCATTTGTTCGTACTCTGTCCACATTTGCGTCTGTCCTTTGCGTTTTTGGCTGCCCACATCTTGCACATCTCGCCCTTCCTTCAACTCCTGAAAACTTATGAAAGCAAGCGGCCTGTGCATAATGTGAGATAAGGTACTGTCTGAAATGTACCTGAACTGACTGAGGAATGTCCTCAGTATGGATATCCGGTTCCGGGCATAGGTTGTGGCCTAATTTAAGGGAGTATAATGGTATTTTCCGGGGGAGAACTAAGAAAAAGCACGAAGCTCCTCGAGATAACCGGCCTCTGTCCGAGATTTGAATGGAAAGGGCCTTCCAAACATTAATCAGCACCAGCTAGTCGATAGCCTGGTTCGGTATAATCATTACGGTAAACAAAGCGTGTTGAAATAAAGTTAAGACACAAACTGTTTCGGATTTTTGTGTTTGAACAACAGAATCTTCCGTGCAAACATTGCAACATCGTAGCGGTTCTAGCAACTCAAGGTTATCACATCATCCGTGACGACTACAAATGGGCCTGACACGCACGCCCACCACGCTGCTCGCGCTTAGCAATGCAGGATGACTTGCAGAATCGGTTTGATGTGACGTGGAAGTGTACGGATATCGTGTTACACAACTCACACGCCAGAAGAATCTTCCGTGTTTTGTAACATTACACCAGAATTATGTTGTGCGTTATCCACTACGATGCAGGAGTCCTCTGTTTTCAACGTAGCTTATGGAAAGACGCCGTTGCTGGTCCAGTCCACAGGTATTTGGTTGTCAACTTCCGGCTGAACACTTCCCAAAGCAGCACGCCCTATAAAATATTTTTAAAAGAGTACTATGGAAGGAACGATTAAAGAGGATTTCTACTTGAATCACAGGAGCAGATGTTTTCATGACTGGAGACAATTCAGCAAATACCAGAGCCACTGGGAAAGCAACCTTCGTTTATTTCAGGCAACTAACGCAGGAACGCGGGAAAACTCGCGTGTGCTTGATAATGTCACATGACTCATTGCCTCGTAAACCATCATGTAACTGGTCACCTAGTGTTTGTTCTTGTCTCTACAGAGTGAGTTAGGATGTTTGATAATCCCGCCAGCTGTGAAATTTGCGCTGTTATTTTTATTTCGCTTTGGGCATGACACCATTAGCAAGCCCCTTCACAGGCTGGACAACTGCAGTTCCGCCATGCTCTCCCAATGAATAATGTAGGTCACCTTTTCGTCTCTCTGTGAATTGCATTACTCACACAACCTTGTGGTCAAGGTTTCACCAGTAAATGATGAAGGTTACTCAGCGACAAGGTTCCTCCGATGAGAACACCGTCCAGGACCATTAGTACATTAATTTACTCTCTATAATACAATCGAAATGCTATTGTACTTAACTTGTTCTCCTCCAACCCATACTTATTAGGTTCTCGGGGCTGTTCCAATTCAAAATTAAGTATTGTCACTTGTATGAGTGTGACTGTAGACTGGTTTTGGATTGATGTCGGGATTCGTTGGACTGTTTGATATAGCACGTGACTGTAGTTTACTGTTCACCATTACAAATGACACTAGTGTCCACAGTCACGTCTTCAGTAGCCGATGCTTGGTGGCGGCTTCTAACGACTGGCGTTCTCCTCCCTCTGTGTTCCTGAAATATCCCCGTGCCTCATCTACCAGCTTGTAACAACAACAGCTCACGGCGACTGAACCTTAATATTTCTATAACTAACTCACCACCCAATTAACTCAACTGCATAACTGAACCCTCAACAACTGTCCTGCTTATAACACCTCGGCACGGATCGCACAGAAAACATGGTTCCTCTATAGCTGTTTACGGGCCTCTGCCTAGTAACATGTCTACATGCCACAGTGTGAATCATACAACTGGTAGGAATCCTTGCACAGGAAGTCGGCACACCGGAAATCCCCTGCCATACAGCAAAGCACAGAGAAAGAATGGGGATATAATATATCCCTTGAACGCAGTTCGAAGCCACGATCATAGTGTTTCGGGCTGCTGAAGACAGTAGGAATATGTAACAAGGGTTTACACTTACTAACAGCATAGTAACTGTATCGTCACACCACTGTACGTCGCGAGAAGTGTCTGCATACTTATTTTTTACTTTCTAAGTCAGTACCTTAGAAATCTGCATATTTCGAAACTTGATCACCTAGGCCACGCCATAACTGAATAACTGAAGTGGTTAGTCGCTGGCTTCCCACCGCGGCGGCCCGGATTCGATCCCAGGTGTGGTCAAGTGGGATTTGTGGTGGGCAAAGTGGCGCTGGGGCGGGTTTTCTCCGAGTAATTCGGTTTCCCTTGTCAATCTTCGTACCACCAAATTCTCCATCATCATAATCACCCGGGGCAGGCTACAATAGGCCAATCAGTGCCCGCCGTGCCGAGTGAACCCAAATGGACTCCACCGCCCCACTAAGCGGGTTAAAAAAAAGAAAACTTGATCACCTAATGGCATTTCAGGACTTTGCGTCTAATTATCCATATCGTGAAGCTTCATGGTCACAGAGTTCGTATTTTGTACGACTATGCACTTCTACATTCCGGTCTAGAAAACCGAGATTAACGGCCGTGGGAAATTTTTATTGTAGAAAAAAGTATTGCAAATACAAGAAATGCCTAGACAATGTCCATCCGGCCTTCTGCAGCACATGCTTATAAATATCTTATTCCATAATAGGGGTAGCCCCGCGATTCTTAACTTAAATCTGAGAGTTCGTTGCGCTGACCACGCGACATCCTCTATCCGCAAAAGTTGGCACTAACTTCGCCGACAAGCGGCGGCCGCTTGGACGATATAGTTTGCTTACAGATTAAAGCCACTGAGAATAAGAATGCACTTTTACATTTCCGAGAATTATGAGCGAGTATTTCTCCAAACAGCATTCATAGGCTGATCTTTGCAGCGCAGACGAAAAGTTTCTTGTGAGGTAGGAAATTAATTTCTATATGTTTTCTTAGATTAAATTCAGGCTTGAAAGGATCAATGCATATACAGTGTATTGTCTCGACGGTCTAGAGAGCGTAGCCTTGAATCGAACATAGTGTAATCGATCAGCCGACTTGACGGGAGGAGCGTCCGACTCTTCCGCTAGTGTGCTCGCTCGCAAACAAATCACGCTGTATATGAGACAAACGTGAAAGCATGAGTGTGTGATTAAGTGCACGAAACAAGACGACGCAGCCATAAAAGTCATCATTCACGTTTAATTGCCGTACTTTCATGGTTTTCTTCCCCCCCCCCGAAGTACAATAAAAGGCGAGTTTCTTGACGTGTTTATAATCGCATATCTCTTTCAGTGGCTGCAAACAATATTCCTGTCCGAAACCTCACCCACTGTATTTGTGCCCCCCTTAAAGATGTCCCTGCGCTTGGTTAGTTAAACACTATGTCACAAAGGCATATGAGGGAGTGGAGGTATAGCTCCACCATTCCCATCCTCGTAACCAGATGTAGATGAGTGATCAGCTTCACGCCCCTGTCGCTTTACACCCAGGGAAAGAGCCCTCGGTAGCCGCTGGATAGGAGGCAAGACGGTCTGGAGCCTATGGAGGAGAGACAATTTTTACACTAACGGGAAACGAACCCGAGTCGTCACTTCCGTTCCCCCTACTTGTGTAAATTCAATTCATTTAGCATATACGAACTTTCAGTGGCAAATTCGCTTAGCTGGATAGAGAAAGGAATTGATGTTATTTTAAACTAATTCTGTATCAATGAGAGTTTTCCATAAGTGTGTACGTGTCGGTTTCAGATAGTCATAATTTTTCTTGATTTCTATAAAAAATGTAAAGCTATGTCCGTAACAGACCGCGGAGGCCCATTCAAATTGTGAGACGTCGAGACTCCAACATTTTCTAGAAAATAGGTTCAGAGATGGCAGTGAGTTTGTCAGCCTTACGCGCCTAACTTAATTTGTATAACATATTTAATTCTATTGCGGGCATGCGGTAACGTAGTTGGTTGAGGCACTATGCTACAAGCCGGAAGGTCGCGGATTCGATTCCTGATGAGGTCATTAGATTTTTCAATTTACCTTATCCTTCCAGCCGCAATATGGCTCTGGGGTCTACTCACCCTCTGACAGAAATGAGTACCAGGAATCTTCCTGGGGGTAAAAGGCGGCCGGCGCGTAAGGCGGACAACCTCACCACCATCTATGAGCCAATGGTCTAGAAAATGTGGAGTCTCGACATCTCATAACCGCATGGGCCTCCACGGCCTGTTACAGGGATAACTTTGTTTTATTATTTAATTTTATTATCACATTTAAGAATTTAATGTAATGTTTACTAGGGTAAGTACTTGTAGAGCCAGAATGTATCAATTTATTAAAAGATTGTATGTCAGATATATAGTTCCTTTTACCGTTGACTGTTTTCTCTTGAATTTTCGATGTCTGAGGTCCTGGAAATTGTACTAAAATTTCGCTGCATGTTTTCTAATCTGAAAACGCGTAGAGATTGCATTTTATATGACTGCGCAGTTGTGTATTCCAGATTAAGTCTGCGATGACGTTTCCTTCCCTTTTGTCCTCTTCCAAGAAATGTTCCATCTGAATGCACACTAACTTCTGGGCCTTGACAATTTCCCCGGTGCTTCTAAGCCTGTTGCAAGTAGCCTCTGCACCATGATTGGAAAACGCGAACCAGTTGTTCAGTTTTCTTTCTCCTGCGACATTCACATTGCAGGCTGCATGCAGACCCTTATGGCACGTTTATTCTTGAAGATTGTAGTGCGTTCTCTTGGGGGGGGGGATGTAATGCCTGCAGTCCGGTACATACGCCACTTCCGTCTTGAATAAACAGGCATGGTGTCTCCGAAATGTCGATATGGTCTACTAAGACTACATTGCATCATAACAATCACCTCCGTGAAAACACGAAAAAAAAAATGCGATTTCACAATGGGAATTCGGTAAATATCTGCGCATTGTTAATATTGTAGTGTGTAGGGCCGTTACTGTGCGACGGCAGCGAGATAAGCAAATATACTAGACCCGTTTCTAGGCAACGTCTCTGTAAACATATCCCGCAACAACGAATCGACGCGCAACAATAGAGGTACTTTCGGAAACGGGGTTTCCTACTCGGTCCATGCCGAGGAGTTACAAGGAAAACAACTGGGGCGACCAAGTCAGGATTCTTCCGTGTGTGGGCAGGGTCGAATACCTCCACCGTAGCCCCGCGAGTAGGCGACGAAAAGGGAACCAAATACCTGGGGGTATAACCAGACCACCCTGCTCCTGTGGGATATAAATACGGGACCTGGCCCTCCAGCTTTGGAGAGTCTCGAAACTGAGACAACAAAATGTGGTCATGAGTCCCGCGGGACTCGGACCTGAGAATGATTGCGCTGGCGACCCATCAACTCGTCAAAGATAATGTTACATAAGGATTATAACCTCAAGTGTTCATTTGGAAAATAAAATTACTGTTCGTGAGTCTCAAGGGGCTTGTCGCCATGACGAACTGACCGGCGGTAATCCGTCAGTGGTACAGTAACCCCAATTGTGACTAACCAAGTCAGTTCTGTACGGAAGGTTGTGAAGAAAATGGATAGAAGAAGAGAGTTCTGTACGGGAGTCTATGAAGAAAAGTTCGGTTGGAAGGGAGCCGCGATTCTGAGAGGACTTGAGCCCGGATGCAGAGGAATAGCCATTGTTAGAGCCGTTACCAGGAAACGTCTAGTAACAGACTGAGAACACTAGACTGCATGCTCTGGTAAACTGTAAAATGTCGAAATGTTATATTTATTTGTATTTATGACCTGTAAGTGGTCAATAAATCCATTCACCAATCCAGACCCCGTCTATAGTCACGCTTCTTCTCGCGACAATTATATTCTTTTGTGACTGGCCCCACTGTTGAATGCGCGCGCAATTCTAATCATGGGATGTCCGTATTGTTGTAGCGACTCATTTGACCTTCAACATTTAGTTGCCTTTCACCACTAGTGACGTCAACATGCCAGCTCGTATACAGTCCCGTAATAGATAACGTTTTGGATCAATCTTCTGTCTCCAGCCTCCCTCTTCTGTCCTTCACATGGAGGCAGCGAATTCCTCTGCAAATGTTGTAACTCTTTAGCAGAATACGCAGCGTCACACTTCAGACATTTCTTTTAAAACCCGAGACCCTTATATTCGAAAACACGTCAAAATGACCCAATTGCTGTCGTTATTAGGGCCCCATAGCATGAAGACGAAAGAATGAAACGAAGTTTCCATGACAATAAACAGGTCTATAGAGTTTTCCGGGATCTGCTTCTAGTAAGGTAAAGTTGTCAGGTGGCCGCCGTGCCGAGTGGACCCAGCTGGAATCCACCCCCCACTAAGCGAAAAAGGTAAAGTTGTCTCTATGCTTAACTGATTAAGCACTACGCCAAAAAAGCGTATGGGGCAATGGATGTATAGATCCACATTTACTTGATCTCGGCATTAGTTGGAAGTGAGTGGTCAGCTTCACGTCCCTGCCGCTTGGTGGGTCTCAGAGTCGGTCTGGACGACGTGGAGAAGAGAAAAGTTTTGACCCTACCGGGACTCGAACTCCGACCCCTTGGTCGTCCAGCCCGTAGCCAGTCGCTATACCGACTTAGCTATCCCGGCTCTTATTATAGGTCTAATCCTAAATTAAGTTTAGCTCTTGGATTAGAGTGAGTAGATAATCATGAAACTGAAATCTAATCTAGTCAATTGGTATTGCTTACAACAGTAAATATGTTACAGATTATTATTATTATTATTATTATACTTTAAAATTTTAAGGTACATAGGCCTATTACTTCGAACATACAGAATGATTCTAAATTATTGTTGGTATTTACATGGCCTATAATTTTCAAACCGGGAAAAAAAATAAAACTCTTGAAATTGCTTATCCAGGGTCTAATAGCATTATCTGAAAGTGAATCTTTTCCATGTTGAGTTCTGTAATGACGTTGCAATTTGATAACAGACTCTGAATCGAAAAACCAAAGTACTCACATTGCCATCTCTTGAACAGTCGTCATTTTGAGGTGTGACGTCATATTTTCTCCCAGATATGGATGTGGCGAATACAGTAAAGCCAAATAAATCATTCTGAGTTGTACTTTCATATTTCACAATCGGTTTTATTTTCTTTTTTCGACTTGAATATTATAAGCCACGGAAACCCCGACAATAATTTAGAATCACACTGTATTTTTGTGTAAGTTAAATCTGTTGAGTACATCCTGAAAATTAAGCACCCTTGCAATGTTTTTATTATTTTTTTACGTACAAAAAGTATTTCGTACACAATTTGTGCTGCTATTTTTGCTTCGTCACTACACTAAATTTCACGTCCCTGACCAAGATGACTCAATAGTTTTCGCCATGAAAGCCAAAGCTAACTATAGATTTCATGCATCGTTCATTTTGTTTTACATTCTGTACGAAATTTACCTGATATGACGTTTAATGTTTTCTAATATCCATTATCCCCCTCCTTGGTGTCTCCACCTTATCGTGGTGAGGGGGTTTGAGTATGCCAAGGACCCTGAGAGCTATACCAGCGGTAGCGTAGCTACTGGCAGGGCCTCCCTTGCTGGACAGGTCAAAGGGTAGGCATCAGACGAAGAGAGACACCAAAAACCAAAAACTGATGCCGGAAGCAGCGTCATCAGCAGCGACTTGAAGCACAGAGCAAATGATGCTCTGATGCTCGAGATGGTTCAAGTTCGTATAGCAACAGGCGTGACCAGAGTGGTTTGAACGGCTGCTGTACTGCGATGTGGAAAGCAAATGGAAAAACTACCACATTATCACTTTTCCTGGATAGTCTCTTTCCAAAAACAGAAGATCGCATTAAGTGGAGAAACTGTTTTGGAAGAGACTGTGGACCTGTCGTCTGACAGATTACTGATGATGATGATGATCCATTACCATATATTATTGTAGCCTTGCTGCCACCTCTGAAGTTCGTGCTTGTGCCATGGCGCTGTTACTAATTGTGAAAAAAAACGGTAAAATTATCCCTGTGCTTAAGCACCGCGCTGTGAAGACTTATGAAAGAATGGACGTAGAGATCCAACACTCTTGACCTCGGCACTAGGCGGAGGTGAGTGTTCAGCTCCACATCCCGGCCGCCTTACCCTCGCGGAAAGAGACCCTTGTACCCATATGATAGCGGGCTGGGTGGGCTCCAGGCTCTAGCTGTGGAATGCAGAAAAATCTCTCGCCCCGGTCATCGAACCCGTAGTCTGTCACTTTACCGACTGAGCTATGCCGGTTCATATTATTGTAGAAAATTTGAAGTTAAGGTTCTGGTAGTTATTAATGGCATAACAACTAAATCGATTTTCGTCAAAAATTTTTATTCAAAAGTTCAAATGCGAGACACAACACACAGACAACGGAATGATCTCATAACCCTACTTTTTCTTCCTTAAGAAACGTAAGTTGGCTAAAAATAAAACAAAATGTAGTTTGGAATTAACTGATTATGTAAATTATTAACCAAGTCGTGGCTTTCTGATTTAATATTTTTCGACTTTTCAAAAGGTTATCGTACTTTCTATTTACCATTTTTCCTCCCCAGACACCAGTAAATTTTTTTGTCCATTTCAGAAACATGTCCAGACTAACTTTGGGTTCCACCCAACCTCCTATCCAATGGATACTGGGTGCTCTTTCCTCGGGGATAAGTCGGCGAGTGCGTGAAGCTGACTGTTATGCCACCTGTTATGCCGTGGTGACAGGGGGCGTGGAGGCATCCCGCTGTCACCTTCTGTACTGCAGTCACACGGGGGGTGGGCTAAGGAAACTGCTAAATTACTTCCTCGATCCTTGCTTCATTGGCTAGGGTTGCATAGTTCACGGGGCTTGTCAGGAGGGCGCAGGTGCGAAATGTGGTAAGGGAGGAAATCACAACAACAGAAACCCACATCCTCACCCTATGTTATCCTATATTAGTATAAACAAGCAATATACAGTTGTATACTCGTACATTTAGCAATATCACAAAGAGCCGACTGGTGTCGGGTTACCATTACACTTTCTTAGACGATTCTTGGACCTCACCTTTCTCTCTCTTTTCACCCAGTGCGGGTCGCTAGTCTCTTCTTTCTCCTGTTCTACTCAACCACTGTATATATATATATATATCTTTACACATCCCTGCCGCTAGACACACCCTCTGCTGTCTCTACATTACACCTGTCTACCTCTGCATCACTCCGTTGGATCACTCTTACGCCCTGTACCTTGTTGTAATGTTCCTAACTCATGTCCCATTGGAGGGGTTACATTTTAATAATATCACAATTATTAAGCATGGCGATAAGAGTAGTTTCACTTACTTTGCATTTAGACTGCAGACGGATGGCGTGGCCCGGCACTTAGTCGGTGCTTCTTCCAACATGGCCTCCGGCCGCAATCGGCCAAAATTACTGTTTGCATATTTTTTATAATAATTTGCTCTCCGGGTTATATACCTTTATTCTTGCTAACTCATTATTTTCCCGGGGGGTGTAAGTCCGCCTATAATGACGTCTTCTCCCAAGGTGGGTGTTCTCGTTGGCTGGGATCCCAAAGGGGTGGACACGCCTCTTACCGCTAGCCCATTTGGCTAGCACTTTTACCTGCAAACGTCCCTCCCTTCACTCAAGTGTAGATTCTGTAGAGTTAGCAGTTCGGTATTCATTCAACGTCATTCTGCTGACAAGACATCGACGCGTCAAAGGCTAACGGCCGTCTAACTCCATGCGCAGAAATTCCGTGAAATTTCTTAACCCTACTTACATCCTCTTTCGTACATCTTACAAGTACCGTATTTACGCATGTATAGGCCGCACATTTTTTGCCTAAAATTCAAGAGGAAAACTGGGGTGCGGCTTATATTCGAAATATTCGAAATCACACTTCATTTAAAAAAAATATATTCATAATTAGTAGTACAGGGTGTAATACTCCTGAAATAATATTCCAAGAAAATTATTTTTTCTATAATTTCTGTCTGAAAATTGTGCTGCGGCCTATACACGCACGCGGCCTATACATGCGTAAATACGGTATTTCCCAAAACTAATTCTATTCCAACCAACATTTTCCCCTAAAATAAAAAAAGTTAAATACTCTTTTAACATATTACCGGGAGTCGGCTTTCAGGGCACAACACTGACAATTCAACTCCAACTAGTACCGAAGTCAAGAAAATATGGAGAAAGCAGTCTTCTAGGATGTGGCACCACACCCTAGAAGACTACTTTCTCCGTAGTCATCGCCTTGAAAACCTCAAATCTTACATAAGAAAATATAGATCTCTACGTCCACTCCCCCATACGCCTTCGTGGCGTCGTGCTTAATTAGTTAAGCACAGGGACAACTTTACCGGGGCACGCGGTAACATGTAACATAGTTGGTTGAGGGGCTATTCTACAAGCCGGAAGGTCGCGGGTTCAAGTCCCGATGAGGTCATTGGATTTTTTCAATTGACCTAATCCTTCCAGCCGCACTATGGCCCTGGGGTCGACACAGCCTCTATCATAAATGAGTATCAGGAATATTCCTAGAGGTAAAGGGCAGCCGGTGCGTAAGGCTGAGGACCTTACTGCCTTCTATGAATTGAATGTCTAGAGAAAAGGTGAGAGCCTCGACGTTTCGCAACCCTATGGGCCTCCACGGCCTGTTACAGGAATAGCTTTACCTTTCTTTTTTTTTTTTTGGTCTTCTGATAGACACTTTGTGAGACTCCTTGGACGGGGTATCAGCCCGTCTCAAGGTCGCTACCTGCAGAGAATAAATCCAGACATCCATGTCTCGAGTTGTATATACTTGCTCTAATGGATGTAATTTTGTGCAATTTGGGATCAAGTCCTGAAGAACTTGCCGACAAGTTCGTTATGTCGTGTCGTCTTCACATGACCAATGCTGAAAATAAACTTTAATTCGCTGCAAAGAACGTGCGTCAGTTTCACGACTACGTGTTCCCACAATTCCACAACATGGCACCAGAATACCACATTACCAACAAGAGGTGGTCCTCTGGCATGGGGTCCATGCTAAGGAACCTCGAAGATTCGCATGGCGGTAAATCCCCAGACTCGTATTCCGAATGTGTTCGGTTTGAATCTCGGGGAGGACACCTGCTATCCCTATTCAAGTTTTTCGTAGTTTTCCTGAGTCTCTCCGTATAGTCTACCTGCGGACGGCGTCGTAAATCTCCCTCTTCACTGCCAGGGGCAGCCTGCAACGATCTAAACATTTGGAAGGTGCTGAGGACATTTAGACATAAGAGAGATGACTTCAGAATAAAGTTCTTCATAACTTATCATTTCCACGAACTATTGTGATCAGAAGAAGAAAGATGAGAAGGCCAGCAGGTTGTTATGAATGGCAGAGACGATATGTGCCGATCACAAAGACAGCGCTCCAACACTGGGATCGTGGGTTCGAACCACACTTGAGGCAGGGATGTCTGTGTATGTTTATTCTGTGTTTGTGTTGTTCTCTGTGTAGTTAGCGGCCTTGCGACTGGCTGATCCCCCGTCCAAGGAGTCCTAACAATTGTGTACGGATTAAGAAACTGGAAGAGCGGCCAAGGTCCACAAGGGCTGTAGAGCTATAGATAGATAGATAGATAGATAGATAGATAGATATATAGATAGATAGAT
>NW_019731573.1:62012-79251 GCF_002891405.2 Cryptotermes secundus | reverse complement strand
TATTACCCACACTTACCGCTGACTGTTGCACTTTTTGTAAACACGCACTTCTAAGCACGGCGTATCTAACTCTGTATCACTTGTAGTACACTTTCCACTGTATACACTGCTGTCACGGAGCGACTCACTAAACACGTCCGCTCCGCTCGGCGTCGATAGATAGATAGATAGATAGATAGATAGATAGATAGATGAGAAATGCATACTGTACGAAATTTCTTGATGGAAAGATAACACATGGGAGACAAAATAGTACAAACACAGAGTAAAGGCACACAGACATTCATGCCTCAAGTGGGACTCGAACCCACGATCCTAATGTTCACGTGGGCAAAAACAATTCATGCCACAGACCACGCCGCCACTCTGATCGACAGTTGCAGGTACTCCTTAATTAAAATTAAAGTTACTATCTACACGCACACACCAGGTAAACAACAGCACAACTGCACAAGCTAGGTGATGGGTCTACGGCCAAAAGGACATGTATATATATATATATATATATAGAGAGAGAGAGAAATCAGAATTCACACCAACACCACTGAACTACACGCAATACGAACACATCCACGCCGCCAGAAGACTGCGCTTATTATTCCCATAAGAAGACTGGAATTGACTGGTTTTATTGAATTTAATAGGGTTGACCTATTTTAAACTGAATTTTAATTTGTAATTTTAATTTGTTTTAAGGAGTATCAGTACCTCTCCACATGCAATTTTGATATGCAGTAAGTACAACAGTTTAGCACAGCCACAAGAACCTGATGACGGCCATGTACGGGCGAAACATGCCGTGAGTAAATAAATGAATTGAATATAAGATTTTGTTGCATTAGTGACGGAGATAGATATTGTATGAAATAATTGAGAGTTTACCCGTTAATCCTGACGACGGAATNCATCGACTATTTCTGTATCTGCTGGTGTTTCAGCTATATGAGGATCCATGGAAATATGATTAATAATAATAATAATAATAATAATAATAATAATAATATAACTTAAACACCTTTTTAACGCTAATAATTACGCAAAATTCATTATACAAAAGTTTACCTAAATGTAGGGCAAAATCATGACATAAAGATGGAAAACGGATGTTTTGAAAATTGTGGCACAGTTCAGATATTTGGGAAGAACGATAACAGATCGAAACCTGATTTAGGAGGAAATTAAGAGGCGATTGAACTCGGGTAATGTTTGCTACCATTCAATTCAGAACCTTTTGTCTTCTCTTCTGCTGTCAAAGAACATAAAAATTAGAATATACAAAACTATAATTTTGCCTGTGGTTCTGTACGGGTGTGAAACTTGGTCTCTGACATTAAGGGAGGAACATAGACTGAGGGTGTCTGAGAACATTTGGACCGAAGAGGGATGAAGTGACAGGAGGTTGGAGAAAACTGCACAATGAGGATCTTCATAACTTATACTCTTCTCCAAGTACAATTTGAATGATCAAGTCAAGGAGGATGAAGTGGGAAAAGCATGTAGCACGAATGGGGGAGACGAGGATCGTATATAGGTGAGAAAGCCAGAAGGAAGGAGACGACTGGGAAGACCAAGACGTAGGTGGGCGGACAGTATTAAAATGGATCTTAGAGAGACAAGATTGGATGGGATGGATTGGATTGATCTGGCTCAGGATAGGGACAAGTGGAGGACTCTTGTGAACACGGTAATGAACGTTCGTGTTTCGTAAAATGCTGGGAAATTCTTGAGTAACCGCAGAATTGGCGGCTCCTCAAGAAGCGCTCAGTTCGTGAGTAAGTAAATATATAAAAGTTTAAACATAGGTACTACGACCTATGTAATAGTGGCTTCTTTAACATGTTATTGCCTTCTGAAGGTGGTCACAGCTGACCGAAACATGTAAAGGCTCTATATAAATATATATACGTATATTGAGTCAGCGTAGAGGGTGCTGTCATCTCATTTTATAATAATTAACTAGTGTGACGGACAAGAATGAATAAAGTTAAACTTGTCAAAGGATCTTACTTTCTCGCGTCACTGTTTATCGCTGTTGGCCGTAAGAACAAAATACCGGATTGCATCACAGATGTTACGACATCGGGAACACATCGATATATTCACCAGATAAAAATGTGGAGGACTTATTTGTACTGCCTCACACTCTTTCTTACAAAGTCCTATCTAAAGTCAATACATCGCCTTACGTCATTTATCACTGACACCTCGTTATCTGCTGCGATGTTCAGTGATCTGTGAAAACGAAGAGTAATTTTCTTTTGCAGTTCATTTGACGACCTTGAAACCCGTTGCATGTGCTCATCATCATATTGCTTTATTAGATGTCTGCACAACACTCATAGATGGCATATCAGTAACAACCAACTAATTGTTCTTTATTTCTTAAAATCACGTGTTTCGATCAAATATTGAATATCATCAGGAGAACATTTAAAAATGAAAACAAATTAATCAATTCCAGACTCTAATTTCATTATTTTGGAAGCTGGAAATAATTTTAAACAGTTATTATATGTGTCGAGGGCACGCGGTAGTGTACAAGCCGCAATGTCGCGGGTTTCTGTCCCGGTGAAGTCATTAGATTTTTAAATTAACCTAATCCTTCCAGCTGCACTATGACCCTGTAGTCGACTCTGCCTCTAACAGAAATGAGTACCAGGATATCTCTGGGGGTAAAGGACGGCCGGATGCCATTTGTGAGCCGGCTGTCTAGGAAATGTGGAAACCTCGACGGCCTGTTACAGGGATAGCTTTACCTTTTATTATATGCGCCGTGTGTGTAGCATATGTGATAAAATGCATAATTATGTCTAAAATTGAAATATATAAGGGGCAGTTTTAGTGACTAAGACGCGGGTTTTGATTGGTGAATCGGTTTGTAGGATATTCACTAGTTGTCATTCATTCATCAGTAATCTGTCAAGATGACAGGGCCACAGTCTCTTCCAAAACAGTTCCTCCACTTAATGCGATCTAGAGCTTTCTCCCTCAAATTAAAATATCCTCTTCTGTCCCCAAGGTCATCCAGCATCTTCTTACGTCTTCTTCCTCGTCTTCTGGTCACTTCTATCCGCCCCTCTATCTTTCCTTCAATAACTTTTTAAGAAGGCAGTTACCGCGTAAGATATGACCAATCCAATTAGCTTTCCGTTTTCTTATTTCGTGTAGGATATTCCTCTGCTCACTGACTCTAAATAACACTTCTTCATTTCTCACTTCTCTATCCTTCTCCAACACCACATTTCGAAACTTTCCAGATGTTTCTGATCTACTGCCCTAAGTGTCCATGTTTCGGCCCCATACAGAGCTATGCTCCAAATGTAGCATTTCACTAGTTTCTTTCTCAAATTTAAGTCCAATTTGCTGGTAAAAAGATTCTTCTTCTTGCTAAATGCAGCTTTTGCCATGGCAATCCTAGATTTAATTTCTCAATTGTTTTGAGCCCTCTTGAGCCCTCCATACATACTCTATCCTACTGCACTATAGCACATGTAATGTCTTCACACGACAAACTTTCCGTGGCTGTCACTTAAAAGTCTCTCACTGTTACTTAAAACCTAAACACTTAAACAGACTCTGAAATATTCACAAATATCCAAATAATCTTCAAGTCAAAATCAAAGTCACATTGCGACTGGCTGTCAGTCAGTTGTTAAGTCTTGGTGTCGAGCCCCATCTGGGGCTCATGACCAGATATGTATAACTGTTTGATAGTAATGGTCTTGTTTTTGTGGGGCGCCCTCTCTGACGAGAAGACTGGTCTGCCTTTTGTACATTCTGCTGACCCTTGCCAGCGCAGTCATTCTTGGGTCCGAGTCCCTTGGGCCTTGCAACTATACGAGTATTTTACTCTCTCAGATTTGAGACTTCCCTTTTCGTCGCCTCCTACGGCTCGCAGGGTCACGGTGGAGGTATTCGACCCCGCCTCCACACGGGGTTTCACAGATACTGTCAAAGTCAAAGTCAAAGTCAAAGTCAAAGTTACTTTATGACTGGCGGTTTACCACCAATCAGTTCGTCTTGTCGTCAGGCCCCTTGAGGCCCAAGACCAGAGATTTTCTTTTTCCAACTGAACTCTTGCGATAATAGTCCTTATGTAACATCCTCTCTAACGAGAAGATGGGTTTTGTCTCTTATGAATACACAGTACTTTCTCAGGAGCCGGGATAGCGACTGGCTACGGACTGAACGACCGACGGGTCGGAGTTCGTGTCCCGGTAGGGTCAAAATTATTCTCTTCTCCACGTCATCCAGACTAGCTCTGGGGCTCACCCAGCCTCCTATCCAATGGATACCGGGGGTCCTTTCCCCATGTGTAAAGCGGTCGGGGCGTGAAGCTGACCACTAACCACCATCTAGTGCTTAGGTCAAGAAAACGTGGATCTATACATCCACTCCCCATACGCCTTCATGGCGTTGTGCTTAATTAGTTAAGCACGGGGACAGCTTTACCTCCATCCAGTACTTGCTCAGAGGGGCGTAGGAAAACAAGAAGAATCTCAATCAACATAGTTCGTGTTCCGGCCGAGATTCGAACTGGGCAGCTCAGGAATACGTGACAGAAGCGTTGCCACTTGAGTCGTGTTTTCTCGGTAGAAAGCCATGAACAGAACTGCATTAAGTGAAACGTCGGCAGAACAAATCCATGTTTTACATTAACAGACCGTCTTATACCGGTTTGACTGCATTGTCCAGACGGGCTGTTCCGGCTTCCTTGCAAGTCACCGTCGCTTGCTGCACAGATGTGGGTTTCCCTTGTGGTTTCATATTTCAAGGCAAGTATATTTCCTTGTCCGATAACAGGTTATGCCTAAACAAAGTTTCCAGGCACACAGAATGCGGTTTTCCTGCACTGAGGCAGTCCGTCCATGCTTGACGGAAGTGTGTACTGCTCAAGACAGACGAGAGCCGTTACAGGCTTCCATATGCCTCAGACCGCTCAGACCTTACTGAACATATTTGTGTCACAAGGATGAGATTTCTGACACTGCATCCTTGCTTACATGGTGTCAACAACAACAGTAAACACTAAGATGGCTCAGTCGGTACAAGGCCTGTGGGATAGACGACCGAGGAGACGAGGTTCTGTTCGCCGTAGAGGCATAACATTCAGACCTGATGTGGGTCCACTTCGCCTCCTATACAACGGGTAGCGGGGGCTGTTTCCCCCGGAGGCAAAGCGACAGGAGCGTGAAGCTGCTCTCTGAAATCCATCCAATGTCGTCTGCATCTGGCTTCGGTGTGTGTTAGATTAACACACAACGAAGCCAAATGCAGAAACGCGACAGGTGGATAAACCCATAAACTATAGCAAACCAGACCGTGGAAGACATAGAATAAAACGTTATAGAACATCGCAACAACTGGTTCCGAAGAGTGCGGCTCCTCCATAGGGCATCAAATGGGAGTAGAGATAAAACACACCCGACCACAATCAAAACAACACCTGTAGATAACTACATATTATAGCGTTATAATTGCGATAATGGACACCAACATAAATAGTGTTTATATATAACGATATTTAAGCACAACAAATACCATAAACATAAGGAACAGCAATTTAATTCATTCTCTGAGTGTATTTTTTAACTTAAAATTTTATTTTATTTCATTATAAATACATTTATATACATTTCTAGGCATCCATTTAATGTAGAATTTTTATTCCAGTTTTAATACATCTATAAGACTTGTTATAATTCTGATGAAAATTGAATGTATTAACTACGAGGAACGTCAGGTACACCAGTAATAGTTATATGGTAATATGTGAATCCATATAAAGCGCAATTCATTACTTTGAAAAAGGTTGTTAACCTTTAATATATACTGCCTAGTGATGGCTTTGTAATCTGGAACATGTAGAACACTGTCATATTCTTAAGACTAATGAACTCATTATACACAGTGAAATGTGAATGAGATTTTAATAGTTGTGTTGAGACAGAAAATAATAAAAAAATATATGTTAGCGCAACATTGTCCGGTATTCATGACAAGTGAGAGCCTTTAGAACATGATTTTTCAAACTGATATATTGGGTTTCTGGACTTTATCCATCGTCCTGGTTTTTAAGATAACAAATAAAAACACGACGTTTCGGAAACTGGGTCTGTTTCCGTCCTCAGGTGAAGGAAAAGGGAAACACCTATTCTGTTGGGTCCGTTAGAAAGAGCTAGCCTCAATCACTGGACCCATAGTAACTACATGATTTTTCAACCTAAAATATATACGTGTAATAATCACATGTAAAAATAATGTTAATTTCACGGATGATTTTCAGTTTTTCTTTCATGTGCAAGTAAACGTCAAGGCCTGAGTACATTTCAACCCAACCATGCATTTGAGTAGTTAGAATTTCTGCTTCACATTCTGAAGGTCCCACCTTCAAATCACGACCCAGAGGGCAGGTACGCCAGTTATTCATCAATTGCCAGACAATACCATGACAGTACCCTGAAATATGCCACAGTAACTTGACCTCAGATCCTTTGAATTCATAAATCACCACCTCTCTTTTCTGTACTATACAGAATGTCGTAGGGGAAAGTTCAATATTCAGGGAGGTCACAGTATCAGTCATTCTTAGCAAAAAAGTGAATTCGTAATGTGTCCTGTTCCGAACTGCTTCCAACATAGAGCTATTTCACTGTACAGTACTTTGAATTTGACGTCAATTGCTTCCAATGCTGTCATTCACCGATGAAGCTACTTTCACCCGTAACGGAATCAGCAACACACGTAACTCGCATCGATGGTCCCATGACATTCCACGTGGTACTACGGAAACAAATTTAAATGGCGTTTCTCTGTCAACGTGTGGTGCGGTATGATAAATAGGTTGATGGGTCCCGTTATTTTAGACGGGCGTATGAAAGGACATAATTACGTAGACTTTCTACCAAATGGATTACCAGTACAACTAATAGATGTTCCTGTGACTACACAGACTGCTATGTACTTTCAGCATGTCGGAGCACCTTCTCATTATACCCGACTTGTGACGCAACATTTCAGTGGCGCTCTCTTTATTTGGTGGATCGGTCGTGGCAGTACCATTAACTGACGGCCAAGATCCCCAGACCTAACCCCGTTAGATTTTAGTTTACGGGGCTGGATGAAGCGTAAAGTGTACAGAAGAAAATCTGATACACAAGATAAACTACGCGATCACATAATGGATGTTATCGATCCCATAAAGGAAAAAACTTCAAGATGCACACAGACGAACAACACGCCATCTCCTCACACGAGTTGCAGTGTGCATTGATGTTGAGTGTGGAATTTCAGAAATTGTATTATGCTAGGTAAACTGTACCAACTTTGTCACTTGAACAATATATCGCTATTAGAAACAGTACGTAATATCCCTTTCTTATCAACAATTTTGAAACTGTACAGTGAATAGTTCTATCTCGAAACCGTTCGGAATAGGATACATGCACGTACATAATTTCGTGCTTACAATGTCCGATACTATAATCTCCCAGAATATTGACCTTTCCTCCTGGGTCACCATGGATGTCTGTGTGCGTTTATTCTATGTTTGTGTTGTCCTGTAGGTAGCGGCTTTGCGAAGGGCTGATCCCTCATTCAAGGAGTCCTACCGACTATGTACAGGATTAAGAAACTGAAAAAGCCGCCAAGTTCCAAAGGACCGTAGCGCCATAGAGACAGAGAGGTTATGACAATTAGGCTTAATGTTACGTTATATTTCTCTTGTTAATTAGTATATGAGTATTTCATGTGTGCAATAATTTTGCCTCTTGCAAATCCTGGTTCCATCAGGCAACGGTTAATTGATTGAATTCGCCGCACTGCAACAGCTCATATGTCAATATGTTACATGCTAGTACTGCACGTCGTTGTTTGAGACTTCACTGACGCTGCTTTCATATTGGGCGCCCACGCTGTGTCCCTAGTCTGGCGTGTATCCCTTTTGCATTAGTAGCAGGTAATACATTGACATACCATCTGATGCAGTGTGGCGGTTTCACTCAATTAACATTTGCCTGAGAATGGCCTTATAGGGCCGAAAATGTTGCAACAATTAAATAAAATGTGATTTTAATGACACTTTAGGAACTTTGAGTGTGATTATAATGAAATTTTAAAATAAAAGTTTATATTTCATTAGAGACGGAAACAAGTGGACGAGTGATGTATCAATGCAACAGGGTGCTAAAATATAATATTACAAACCTCACACAAGTGAAGGACCCCGTTCCACTACACATGAAGTATTGCGACGCAAGCAAAACCAGCACAGGGCTATCTGACTGCAGTAACAGCTGCCAGAACCAGCAGGAAGGTGTGCTGGCAGACAAAGTTATGTCATGATACGAAACGCGGACCACTTGTGAGTGACAGGAAGCCGATAATATTTAAAAGCTACAAACAAGGAGAAATTTTAAAATTTTAGTAGATTACAATAATAGTTATCTATTCACCTCGCTATTTTGTTCTGAATTACTTCAAATTGATTTTAACATCTAATTTCAGCCTAACACGTATTTAAGCTTACATATGAATCACATCCGGCGTTAATACTGTTACATGTGCGAGTGACTACACATGGGGGGTTCGATTGGTAGTCGGATTTACTGGAGTCGAGGAAGAGGAGGAAGAAGAATAAGAATAAGATTACAATAAAGAAATAGATACAAGTGAATATTCATGCAGGCGGAATTTATATACTCAGTTTCAAAAACATGAACGTTCTTACACGAGACTTGATTTACTTTAGGCGGTAGTGTGATATTGGGGCCGGTTACGGTGGCCCAGAGGTCTAAGACATGAACAGTCTCCACTCGCTCGAAAGCTGAGATCGTGGGTTCGAACCCAACTCAAGGCATGGATGTACGAGTATGTGTGGGTTTATTCTGTGCTTGTGTTGTTCTAATCCGGCCGCACTATGGCCCCTGGGGTCGACTTAGCCTCTAACAGAAATGAGTACCAGGAATTAATTAAATAATTTTCCTGTGGAGTAAAGCGCTGCCGGCGTATAAGGCTGACATCCTTACCGACATCTTTGAGCCGATTGTCTAGATAATGTGGGACCCTCAACGTCTCACAACCCTATGGGCCTTCACGGCCTGTTACAGGGATAGCTTTACTTTTTATTTTACTTTCTTGTGAGGTTCTGCGTGCAGGTAGCAGCCTTGTGACGGGCTTATCCCCGTCCAAGGGGTTCTACCGACGGTGTACATATTAAGACACTGAAAAAGCGGCCAGGGTCCAGCAAAAGGACTGTAGAGCCATAAATAGACAGATGGATTTTTTATCTAATAATAATGTACGTGTTTACGTTACTGAAGACGCCGTTCGGACTGTTAATTAGTTTAATCAACAACCTACAAGTAACGGCTACAATTATTTATAACACAGTTGCGGGGTTTCACGATTTATAGCCCTATGCGCAAATCAGTTCACTCTATCTTCAGTAGTCTACACGTTTACCGTAGGGGAGCTTTTTATCACTGTATCACACGCTCCCAATTACACAATCGCACACACGTCCGGTTCTTCTTTCCGCGACGGCTGCTATACTCCAACTGTAGGCGGCTGACTGGGGAACTGTTGATAACACACTCGCTCGAATACTGCTTAACTCGGCGACTGCTACGTTACAACTGACTCGTAGCTGCTGTGCAGTTCCCTTATATAGCAGCAGTGGTGCCTGTTGCGTGCCACGTCACAGTAGGAAGCGGTGCCGCGTCACCGTGTTTGCGTATAGCCTACAACGCTGTTACCTCGCGCCGTCTTACGTCGCCGCGCGTTGCGCGTTACGTCACCGCGGAGAGGGGGCAGGGGAGCGCTGACTCATCCGCCACGTCACTGTGGCCTGAGTTGCCACGTTGCGGCTGGATAGGGAGGGGTTCTAAGTTGCGCAACATGTCACAATAATTTTATTAGCCATAACAATAATAACAATAACAAAATCTTATATTAAATATAATATGACTTATATATATATATCGAGGCTTATGTTTTCTTTTTACATGTTGGTGTTTAAAGGTTGTTGTTGAGTATGATACGTCCGTTTGAGATTTTGCCCAGGATGCTGTGGTGTAACCAGTAGCTTTGAAAGGTTTTCGATTCGTTTCTCCATATGCTCTGATGCATTTCTAGTTGCAGTCGAAATTGCAGTCTAAATTGGAACATCCGTTGGTAGTTGGCCGCATGGTGATTTGTGCTGTTTGCTGATGTTGCTAAAAATGTTTTGTAGATTGTGGATTTGGCTAGGACTATCAGGTAGTTTGTAAGTTGTTGTGGGGTTGTATGTAGTGAAGGGTAGCCATAAAGGATGTGTTTCTTCTGTAGTTGGTGGGGTCCTAGTAGTTTATGAAGTGTTTTTATGAGTTTGTTCCAGAAGTCTATGGCAAGGGGGCAGTCAAGAAACATATGTTCAGTTGTCCCTAAGGTGCCAGGGCACCAAGGTCAGTCCGGCGTGTCTTTTTTGTTCCAGCGGTGGTGTTGCTGGGGCTTGGTTATTCTGTTGTGCAGGATTTTCCAGGCTATGTCGCCGTCTTTGCTAAGTATAGGAGGGTGATATGCTGTTTCCCATTTGGGGTTTCTTAAGTTCCAGTAGCATTCTCCGTTTACTGAAATGTGTTTGTTTAGGTTGAGTTTGAGGAAATGTTTGTACACTGTGCGTTTAGGTATGGGGAACGGAATTAATTTGTTGTTGGATTGTCGGACGACGAAGGTATGGTGGGGTTGGGGGGGTGGCTTTGGCCTGTAGGTTGGGATAATGGTGTCGGAAAAATATTTCTGCTGTTTTGAGATTGGCTGTCAGTCTGCGGATAGTTGGTTGGGTGCATTGTTCCGTGTTAATATTCTCTATTTTTATCCAGTCACCGTTGTCCTTGAGTAGCTCACCTACGTAGTTGATGCTTAGTGTGCTCCAGATCTTTACAAAATTCAAGCTGTGGCCAGATATATGAGGGGGTTAGGAGTGTGGAATCTTGTATGGGGGTGCTCCTTAGGTTGTCATAGGATTGTACGTTGGGGTTTTGGATGGGGTTCATGACGTGCCAGGCCTTCAAAGCGCTGGCGTAGAATGATGGCATGACTGAATATTTGGCTGGTTTAGTCTTAGTTTGAGGATATCCTCTGCTTGCAGTGTTGGGGCATATGCTCGAATATTATAAGCCTGGAAGTGCCATGAATTCCCTCTGTTGTTTTTGGCAGTGAATTTTGTTAGGAGCGTGATTCTTAGGTTTTGGATGCGGCTAGGCAGGTGATGCGCTCCTATTCCGCCGTCTTCTAGTTTTCCATAGACGAAGTTTGGATGCTTCAAGTGTTGTCCTTGCCATATGAATTGTACCATTAGTTTGTCCATTGTGTTGAGAAATTCGGTGGTGGGTTGTAGTATTGTGAGTACATGAGTGAGTTTGGCGCTGACTATTTGGTTGAGTGTGCGTTTCCGTTCTTGGAAGCCCGTAGTGTAGGCGATTTTCGTCCATTGCTGAAGTACCGTTCTGGTTTTGGTTTCCAGTTCAGTCCAGTTTTGCTGTTGCGAGGCTGTTGTATTGTCAAGGTAGATTCCAAGGAACTTCCCTCCTTGTGTACTCCATTGGAAGCCTAAGGGGTTGTCTGCGCGTTCTCCAGTTCCCTGCGAATAATCCTGTTGACTTCTGTGCGTTGAGTGTGGCACCTGATAGGGCTCCATAGGTCAAGAAGGTGTGTAGTAGTTGTGGAAAGCCTTCATTTTGGGTGATGAACACAGTAACGTCATCCGCATATGCAGTGGTGACGAGTTTTCTGTGGGCGGAGGAGGGTACTGTAAGTCCATAATTCTGCCAGTTGTTGTTACACATTAGTAGGAAGGGTTCGATGGTTAGAGTGAAAAGTGGTCCCGAGACGGGGTCTCCTTGTCGCATTCCTCTGGCATATGGGAAGGGGGCTGTGAGCACACCGCTGATCTTCACTAGCCCTTGGGCATTGTGGTATATTGTGCGTATGTTTTTAATGAAGGTTTTGCCGAATCCGAACTTTTCTAGTACGTGAAATACGTATGGGTGTTCGACGCAGTAATACGCGGAGGCTTGATCTAGCGATATGACTGCTAGTGGGAGATCGTGTTGGTTGACGTAGTCTATGGAGTCCCGGATAAGGTGTAGGTTGGTGCGAATGCTTCTGTTGGGTATGCAGTAGCTTTGATCAGTGGTGATGAGTTTGGGGAGCACTGCTGTCAGTCGTTTAGCGAGGGCGCATGTTATTAGCTTGTAGTCAGTGTTCAGTAGGGTGATGGATCTCCAATTGGCCAGTTGTGCGAGGTCTCCTTTCTTGGAGATGAGGGTGATGATTCCGTTAAGCATGGATGCAGGCAGTTGTTCCTTTTGAAAGCTTGTGTTGGCTACTTGTAGGAGGAAGGGGCTTAGCTCTTTCCAGAATTGCTTATAAAATTCATAGGTGAGTCCATCTAGCCCGGGTGATTTTCCTGGTTTGGAGTTTTGGAAAGCACTTAGGAGTTCATTCATGGTTAATGGAGCGTCGCAGTTGTGTCGTTCATCTTCGTCTAGGGTTGGCATTTCGGAGAATAAATCTTCTCTTATGTTGGGGTTGTTTCCTTTTGTGTTGTAGAATTCTCGGTAGTAATTTCGCACTTCTTGCCGGATTCGATTAGGTTCCGTGATAAGGATGTCTTGTATTTTAAGGGTTTTGAGTTGGGGTGGTATGTGGGGGGTAGTTTGGTTGGGAAAAATGGGTCATTGTTTTTTTTGGGGATGTTGGTTTAGGTTGTAGGTCTGTAGTATTCGGCGTTTGGCGTCTCGTTGAAATTTTTGTTGCAGTGTCGTTCCTGTTGTATTGAGAACTCGTTCTTCGGTTTCGGTTAGAGTCTGTTTCTTTGTCAGATATTCTATTTGTTGTTCTAGTTCTTCGTATTGCTGATTCTTTTGTCTTCTCTGATGCTCTTCGTATCTTTGTGTTTGTAGTTTGAACTCTTGTTCCATGTCATCCCATAACTGTTTTATGTCTCCTTTTTTCCGTGGCTGCAGCTGCATAATATTTTATTATGGTAGTCATGATGTCAGTGAGGGTGTTGTTGAGGAGTTGATTTTGAAATCTTCAGAGAGTTGAACGTTGTTTTCTTTGCGGTGTGGTTAAATTAAGGGAGAGTCCTGCGTGGTCTGCGAAAGGGGGGCATATTTGAGGGGAGTGTGTTTGGTGGATCCATTGTTTAAAGATATATATCCTGTCTAGTCTGGATTTTGGGTGCGATGGTTGATTCCCACGGCATGTGTATTGATTGCTTACTGGATGGAATCTTCTCCATACGTCGATTAAGTTGTGCATTTGGATCATTCTGCTTATTATTTGGGCTAGTGCCGTTCGTTTCTCCGTGTGGTTTTCTCTGTCTTGGGGCGTTAAGGTGACGTTCCAGTCTCCTCCAATGAGGATCTGTCTGTCTGTGGTTATATTGTCTAAATGTGTTTTTAGGATGTTGGTGATTTCTGTGGCTTGAATCGTGTTTATCGGCATGTATATGTTTAGGATTTGGAATTCAGTATTATGCAGGGTGATGTGGCAGGTCTGTAGATAACCTGGAATAAGGTTGTGATGTAAATGTATCGTTATATGCGATTGGAGTGAGGTGGATATACCAATGGCTGTTCCAGAACTTACATGTGTTTCTGGGTTTTGTATTATGTTATACTAGTGTAGTGCTGGGAGGTCTGCTATATCTAGGAGGTTTGTTTCCTGTAATAGGAGGATGTCTGCTCGTTGTCACTTGGCATATAAGGCCAGATGGTTCCGCTTTTCTAATCCCTTTATGCCTCGTACGTTGAGGGTGAGTATCTTGACCATAATGATGAGTCGTAGAAAGCACATATGTTTTTTTTTTAATTAGGACATGCGGTGGTCGCTTCTTGTGTTCTGTTTTTTTTTTATTTTAGGCTCTCAATTATGCGTTTCATCTTTCTACGTAGATTGTAGTCTTTCGTTTGAAACATATTCTCTTCCAGCATGCTGACAAGTCCTGCAGTGTTGCTGGTGTATTCTTTGGCTATCACTTTCGGGTCTTTCTGTCTTCTGCAAGCTTTGAGGAAGTGTGAAAATGTGTTAATTGATATGGGTTGCTTGTCTTGTACTTTTAAGTTGTCGCATAGTGTGTCGATTGCTTTGTGATCAGCTATCATTGTTCTGTCTCTTGGCGTTGTTGGTGTTGTATTTCTGGGTGGCTTTTGCAGGTCTTCAGATTCGTCAGAGAATAGCGATTCCAAATCAGTGAAATCTTTCCCTTCTATTGTTTCCATTGATTCATGTGTATTTTGTGGATGTTGTTGTTTGTGTCCTCGGTTGGTTTTCTTCGTTTCGAAGGTTTGGGGTGTGCAGGGTTCTGGTGTTGCATCGTCCATTCTCTCCGACGCTTGGTGGTGTTCTGTATCCTGTTGCCGTTCGCCAGTCTGCTTGGGAGTTTATTGAGCCTGAGGCTTCGAAGTGAGGGGAACGTGATCTTTGTGCTGCGGCTTTGTTGTTATGTTTGTGTTTTCCGTTGGTTGGAGTCTCTGTCGTGGCGGAGTAAGTACAGGGAAAATCGTTGTATCGTCCATTGTGTTTGCTTGCTTCTTCGCGTTGGCGTCCGGCGGTGTTGTGCTGGCGGATTGTGGAGTGGGGGGTTGGGGGTGTTGTTCCTGCTGCCAGGTCCGCAAAGGTAATGGGGCCTAACCTTGACTGTGCTTTTGTATGACAATTTTTTCGACGTGGCCTGGTTTATGACAGTTGATGAAGGTGATGTCTTCACACGTGACGTAAATTACATAATTTACCCCTCGTCATCTACATTTATTGTAGATGAGATTTTTTTTTCATGTCAGGTATTATCATGTATACCATTCTTCTGAAGGATTTTATATGTTTTAGGTCTGGATGGGCTGTGGAGATGGAGAGCTGTGAGAGACGGGACGTAGGTTTCCCAAAGATATGCAGTAGCGGTATCAGTGAATCGTCAGGAATGTCGGGGAGAACATTACAGAGTACCACTCTTTTGGATGCCATAATGTACGGCCTGCACTGAATGTCTTTGTCGTTAATGTTTATTCCGCCATGGCCGCATATTTCGTGGACGTAAGACTCTGAGGGAAGATACGCACAGATTCTTCCGCCACTCAGCCTTGAGGCGTATTTTTTGTTACTGCCTCCAATACTGTCCGCTATTGCCCTAATCGTGAAGACATCTACAGCTTCGAAAATTACTCCGAATTTTCTGTGTGGGGTATAGTTAGACTGGCTAACGTATGATGTGGGTTTGGTGGGGGTTTCACTGTGTTTGGGTGTTGTGTTAATGGGAGTAGATGGGGAGGGGGTCTGTTGTGGTGTATTACGGGTTATCTACTGTACGTCCTTGGTTGTAGTGGTTCCGTTATCTGCATCGTCGTTTGTACTCGCGTTTTCAGTCATCACGTCAACCGACATGTTCCTTACCGTGGTTGTAGCACAGGTACTACTGTTGTTGTTGTTGTTGCCATTGGGACGTCTATCTTCCATTTCGGCCTCCCGGTCGCTCATTGCGGTGGTTGAATCGTTGTTCTGGAAGCTTTGCTGCTTCACAGTATTTCACTTATTGTATGTTAGCACACGGTTATTTTTTTATATATTTGTAACATATATAGTAGTAGATTTTCAATACATTCACCACTATGCAAAAAAGGGTAGTTAAGTCATAGCACTGTATGAGCTATGCCTTTCACTGTTTACACTCGGTTCACTGAGCGCTGCACAAAACACGTCCGCACTGCTCGGTGTCTGTAGATAGATAAATAGATAGTGCTAGGCGCCATTTTCTTGTGGAACTGAGAAAGATAACAACAACGTGCGAGGGTGTAAGTTCGGCTAAGGGTGATGCAGACGATAGCACTACATACGGCAGCTATGGATATTAGCCCAAAATGTGGAAGAAAAGATACCCTGTTCATGTACAGCAGAAGACAAGACCTGAATGAGAAATCTCAGTATTATTGAGCGCGAGATTTAACGTAGGAAATTCTGAAATGCAGGATCCAGAGTAGCACAGTGAGGTGTAGTGGCCAGGCTACGGGCTCGACAACTGAAGAACACGGGTTCGAATTGCGTCAGAGATATATATCTTTTTTTCTCGACAAGATCGAGATCAGCTCCTTGTAAAGCTACTGGAGCGTGAAGCTAATGGCACACTTCCATCTACTGCCGAGGCCAGTAATATATGCAGCTATACCTTCAGTCCCCACACACCTTAGTGGCAAAGGTGTTTAACTGAGCACAGGAACAACTCTATTTTTTGTGTTTACTTAGGTTCCGATTGTACGTTGGAGGCGTTAGTATGCTCTTGTCCGGAGCTCCGAAGTTGTGTGTTGCAACTTGGAAGACCTGCTTAGCGTCGCCGATCTCAGTATATACCCTATTGAAATGTGAGCGATTGAGCGCTAACATTAAACTGACCCTCCATAAAGCTCTTATTAGATCTGTAATGACTTATGCTAGTCCCGCCTGGGAGTTTACGGCAGACACCCATCTACTGAAATTGCAGCGCCTGCAAAACAAGGTTCTCCGCACCACTGGCAATTTTTCAAGGCGCACACCGGTCCGCGAATTGCACATGGCATTCAAAATTCCATACGTAAATGATTACATAACAAAATTATGCAGGCAACAAGCATAATTCATACAAAATCACGAAAATGAGAATTTTCGCATTACTGGTCAAGGTGAAGCATGATATAGAAAGTATAAGAGGCTTAAACTTGGCGGCGGTCAGGCATACGACCGTTCAAGTGTGTACACTGCCGTGGTAGCAAATTATACTAGAAATAGGGCATAATCTGCTGTACTGAGCCTGGATTGACAGAGGCCTTGTATATATTGTACATAGAAATAGTAATTAGGACTAGAATTAAATTGTAAATATATGTCAATACTGACAATGGACTGACTAAGACTGACAAATGACAGACCCGACCTCTCGTCAGAGAGGGCGCCCCAAATAGACAGGACAGAAACTTTCACAAAGAAGAAAACATCTGGTATGAGTCCCATGTGGGGCTCGACACCAAGACAGACAGACTGACTGACCGTCAGTTGCAACATGACTCTGACTCTGACTTCGCAATCATCAGTGACCACATCAACCAGTCAGCCATCACACCTAGTCCAGAGCGATCGGTCTTCGGAGTCATCGGCTGGGTCAGGGACGGCTGCCTCGGCTCTCCGGCGGTCATGCCCAACACATCGGGCAACTGGCGCAGCAGCCGCC
>NW_019731573.1:36912-61555 GCF_002891405.2 Cryptotermes secundus | reverse complement strand
CTATCTTTCCCTGTGGTTTTACACTTTACAATTATCACTTAACCTTTAAACGACTAAAGACACCGTATGTCGTCGCAGATATAAAGGCAGCGGTACGAATGACGCCATGTGGTGTCGCACAGTCCGCGTGTGCGGACGTTATTTTAAAATACATGTTTAATGTTCATGGCTATATGAAGTTGGTTTCACTTACTTGAGATGAGGAAACAGATGCTCGCCATCACCAACCAGCGCACAGTCACGGCCATAGCCTCCCCTGAACTCTAAGTTACTTAATATCCATCAAAAGTCTAAAGGCAAAAGGTTTTTTTATTAAGTCTTCTAGGGTTTATATAACCTCTCTTTGCTGATTCTTTGAGTTCCGGGTAGGTTGCCTGCCCATTCTGACGTGATTTTGGCTTCCCTCATTGGTTGCCCATCGAGAAGGGGTTGACTCTTTCGGGTCTACAGCCTCCTCTGACTCAGCGTTTTCCTCCTGCCATAGTGTTTATGACCCACTTCATATAGCTCCTTCCTCAATGTCAGCGCTATTACACTGCCGGGTTAGCATTCTAATGACTCAGGCATTCCCTGTTACAATTCTTTGTAGACCTAAACTTCCTGGTCCGTTTCATCATGGCTACTTCTTAATCTTATAGTCTAGCTACTAATATTCAAATTTTACCCCAAAACTATATCTACATGTACGTAACCTTAGCGGCATTACAGTAAATATGAAGATTATGGATCTGTGGGATTGTCGATGTTCTATACCTGTTACTATGTGGGATGTTCCCACAGATCTCTGGGTTATGACACTTGATCATTCAATACATAGGTATCAGCATTTGGGGAGAATCTGCTGCCTTCATCTTCATGGTCTAAGTGAAACTGCAGGTTACTGATTTCTTCCCAAGAAGTTGGTACCACTTTATAGCTCAGAAGTCCTCAAGCTTCTGGACTTCATGATGCATATATTTATGCTCTCATTGTTGTAATCTTTGTGTTGCTTTTTATTGTATTTGTTGTCATTTTTCTTGTTTTCATTGTTACGTCTGTTGTTGTTTGGATGGGGAACTCTTAGCAACTGGAGAATGCAGTTTCAACAATTTGAGGCTTGGAATTATTTGTAATTAACTGGTCACTCGTGATAAATATGTTGTAGCAGTTGGAGTCGGCAAACGGAAAACCCACATCGCTTCACTGTTGCATAAACTCAGTGTTTACAGACGTTGCTGGAACGTTGCCGATAGTTGTTTATTGCTGTGTAGTAACCGTGGTGTCCCTTATTACGTTACCGCGGGGGAGGGGACGGAGTGTTGATTGGCCTGTTACCGTAGCAGTGGCAGTTGCTCCGATGCTGTTATGTCACCGCTGGAGGGGTGGTGTCCTGCATAGCGCAAATACGTCACACTGCTCCCTTCTAAAGGTTGTTCGTCCTGAACAGCCTAACGATACATCTCCGTTCCTTTTTCTCTTCTCTGGTGTTCATCTTTGGCGCGCTACCTCCGCTCCCCTTTTTTAAAAATGCTTGTCTCGAGCAGTTCCATGGTCCAGCGTTCATCGATCTGTTGTATCACATTCACTCATACTTTCATTGTCCATTCATGCCGGGGAGGCTGGTGTTTCTACATTACAGGTTCCTCCTCTATTCCTTGTTTCCTTTTCCGTTTTGGAGGGGGTCGACCTCTCCACAGTGTCCAGTTTTTGATGTTCTGTAATCTGCTGAAAATCACAATATCATACTTAAATTAAGAGAGTTCTATAAATTCTTCCAAGAACAACTATTAATATTTTAGTGAGATAAAATTTTAGCTATAATTTTATCTCAGTTGCCTGGATTACATTTTTGGGATCGAATAACTTTCTTAATCATAATGCCAGTGTAAGAATTATGTTTTGTGTTACATGTCCAGATGTGGAACTGGGATATGTAGATGCGGCTACCTGAGGTTCGGAAAGGCAGACAGTGTGTGATTCCAGATGTGTCTCAGACGTACCATTTTAGTGCTTCATGTCTGAACATGAATTCCTACTTCCAAGACATCTACTTCAAGAAACATTCTTTCAATACCGCCATATGTGAAGCTGAAAAATGTTGACAGGTAATGCATATT
Source organism: Cryptotermes secundus (assembly GCF_002891405.2). Taxonomy (NCBI): domain Eukaryota; kingdom Metazoa; phylum Arthropoda; class Insecta; order Blattodea; family Kalotermitidae; genus Cryptotermes; species Cryptotermes secundus. Next base: position 59,459 of record NW_019731573.1, on the reverse strand, counting down.
ATTCTTAATTTAGTTGACATTCCTCTGTAATTTATGGAAACAAATGAATATTCATAATTTTTGTCACTGTGTAAGAAAGCGTTTTAGTTAATTTGAAACAAAAGGAATAGACATTTATGTGTAAAGGAATACCTCAGTTCATCTTAACCAGAACACTGTTAAGACTTTAGAAATTTAGTCCAAATAAGTTATATGAAATTCTGTTTGTCTGATTGTACATGTGATTAGACGCAATAGTGTGAGAAGTTATTGGGAGTGTGTAATACAGTGACACTGGTATAGTTCCCATATTGTACTGTGAATAAGTGAAGACCATTGAAGATAGAGTGAACAGATTATTGTGTGGGGTTTGTAAATTGTCTAAACCCACAACAGTGTTGTAAGTATTTGTAGTTACGACTTGTAGGTTGTTAAATAAACCAATTAACAATCTGAACGGCGTCTTCAGTAGCAAATCATGTTACAATATTTTTGTGTTATTTGACTGTTATCCTTTCTATGTAATTTTGGCTGCTACATATTGTGACATTGACAACAAAATTTACCATGTCCTGGACCATGAATGGGTACTTTTGTTTGTATGAACTAAACAGTTCAAATGGAAAACGAAGCCTCCCTTAATAGTTAAAAGAAAAAAAACAGGGCATTTATTAAAAAAATATCCTGAGCTAAAAACCCAAAGGTTTCATAATTAAATGTATGAGTGACATACATATGTATGTATGTATGTACAGTAATTAACTGATTAATGATGTTCTGTGAAGTTCAGTACAGTCACATAATTCAAACATTCATTGAAACGCAGTTGAAACTACCTCCTCAGGCAGAACACACACACACACACACATATATGTAATATATAGTTGCATTAATAAGTACATGTAACAGGGATATTTTAACTATAATTATCAGATAGGAGAATATGACTTAAAGTTGAAATGTATTGGTCTGATATCATCATAACATTGTTGGTTATTCTTTGTACCAGTCTTTATTTTCACCTTGTATAGTGCTAGATTCTCTGTAAATTAACTTTTTGGGGTACAAAAAACATAAGCTTACAGAAGAAATTTCCTGTGTGAACAGTAAGGTCTCCAGTATAGTGTTCCTATTGATAATCCTACATAGGTTACACAATTTAATACTTCTGTCATATTGGTATTTAACAAGCTACAGACCATCACACACCAGAAGACTGCAGTATTCACTATCCCATGCATCTCAGATTGCATAAGTTTGTGGGGATTTGTCATTACTCCAATGACAACCCACTTCTTCGGAAAAGTTTGTAGGTCCTGAAAAGGACCGTTGGCTGCTGGGACGTTTGGCCGGTGAAGTAGCGCTACGTATGCCAGTAGAGACAGATGTTGGTTGCGGTGCGTGGACTAATGCTGTCGCTGCAGCTGAGTTGGTTGTCTAGCCGCAGTGCAGCAGTTGCCGGAAGTTGCCTGGTGACAGTGCGGCAGTTGCTGGAAGTTGCTTGGTCGCACAGCGTGGTTGCTGGTGGAAGTCAGGTTGTGGAGCGTGGTCGCTGGAGTGGAGAGGCAGTAGCTACGCCAGATGCCCAGTGAGTTGGGCATGACCGCCTGAGAGCTGAGGCAGCCCAGTGAGTCGGGCATGCCGTCGGAGAGTCGAGGCGGCCATTCCTGGTGCAGTGCAGAGCCGAAGACTCCGAAGACCGTGCGCTGAGGACGAACTGTGCTGGCTGATGTCGACTGATGCTGCTGGTCAGAGTCAGAGTCAGAGTCATGCTGCAACTGACGGCCAGTCAGTCTGTCTGTCTTGGTGTCGAACCCCAGCGGGGGCTCATGACCAGATATTTCCTTTGAATGAAAGTTACTGTCTTGTCTATGTGGAGCGCCCTCTCTGACGAGAGGTCGGGTTTGTCATTTGCCAGTCAGTCTGTATTAATAAGTCCACTGTCTGTATTTACATATATTTACATATACACACTTATTCCTTGCTTCAATGTACAATATATACAAGGCCTCTGTTAGTCCAGACTAGGTACAGCAGATTATGCCTTTTTTTTCCNACCCTCTTTGCGATCTGTCGCATATAGAAAGGTGTCGTCCGCAAAGAGGGCCAGGTGAACACCGTGTGTTTGGGGGGCATCATTTACATATAAATTGAAAAGTGTAGGGGAAAGGACAGAACCTTGTGGCACCACTGCTTGCATTTCTCTTGGCGTTGACATTTCGCCTTCAACCGAGACCCTGAATTTACGTTTAGAAAGAAAGGACCCAATAAGTATGGTCAAAGAGTTAGAGAATTCCAATTTTGATAACTTATACAGCAAGCCTGAGTGCCACGTGGTATCAAAGGCTTTTTCGATGTCCAAGAACACCGCCGCCGTAGACATTTTATTGTTGAAATTAAGGGTCACGTGGTCCGCCAGCCTCATACATTGCAATGTCGTGTTGTGACGTGCACGAAAACCAAACTGGCTTGCGTTGAGTAGGCCTCTTTCTTCAATATGTTTTTGGAGGAAATTCAAATTTGCTTTTTCGAATAATTTTCCTGTCGTGGACAGGAAGCTGATCGGACGTAAATTTTGTGGGAATTTCGGGTCTTTACCGGGTTTGGGTAAAGTTATTACTTTTGCTTCCTTCCAAGTACTTGGAAAATGAGAAAGCCGAAAGCAATGATTAAATAAATGGGTTAGATGAACCAGTGGTCGCCTTGGAAGGTGCCTGAGGCATTCATTTGGGATGCCCTCAATTCCGCAGACCTTTTTTAATTTCAGAGATTTTATTAATTTCTGTACGTCACATGGCCTGATCCTTTGAGGGGGGTTTTCGTCTACGGTTTCTAGCAGAGCTTGTACTCTAGCCTCCACCCGCCGTTCATGGTTATCGTCGCACAGATCATGCGGGGTGAAATGAAATTCCAAAGAGTCGGCAATTTCGCAATGGGCCATATACCCTGAGGCGTGACTTCAGCGTTACCTATTTTTGTTTCCCACCGTTCAAGTGCCCTTTTTCGGGTCATTCGTCTGATTGATTTTGTGACCCAATTGACTGCCGTTTTACACGCTGGATCCCTGGTTTTTTGCCACAAGTTTCTTAGCCTATGCTTGTATTTTATCAAACGATCTAGACCAGGTAGATCGTTNATCGTTGTTTATGTCCGAAAGGGTAACTTTACTTGTCGACAGCCTATATGCCGAAGCAATAGAGGCTGCAAAGTCGCGTGCCGCTTTATCGGCTTCTACCCCCGAATTAATTTCTAGTTTAGGTGATATTAACTCAGAGGCGAGGCTTTGAAACCGCTCCCAATCTGTAAATTTTTCAATGGGTTCCGAAAGATTCCTAATTTTAACGTGATCCAGTATGTGGAATATTATTGGTAGGTGATCTGAATCCAAAATATCAGAGACGATGAGATCAGATACTCTGAAATTTTTGTGAATCACAGTGTCTAAAGCCGGGTCCAGACTTGTTGCGTATTCCTGTATCATATCTCCGTTGCGTATCGTCCGATGCAACGCGACAAAATTTTGCGTCCAGACTTGTTGCGTATCTCCACCCCACTCCATTCAGAGTATATAAACAGAGAATCACAAACAGAAGAACGCACACTGGTGATTACTACACTCCAACTGTCTGGAGCTGATAAGCAAAGCGCGATGCAGCCGCCTACATGTCCAGACTGGCACCACTGCAACCCGAGTCGTCCCTTTAATGCGACGGGAAAAGACCGCCAAGCGAGCGAACAGCCCGTTGCGTATCATTTTCCAACGGAAGGATGATACGGGTACTGTCCACACTGATACAATACGGAGATACAATACGGGAATACGCAACAAGTCTGGACCCGGCTTAACACGTCACCATTTCCTGCAAGGGAATAATGAGTGGGGCACTGTGCCGCTGAGATTTCAATATCACTCTTATCAAATAAATCGACGAGTTTCAAGCCTGAGGGGTTTGAAACTCTGCTATTCCAAAATGGGTGCTTAGCATTCAGATCACCTGCCAAAATAGTCTTACGTCTAAAGCTTAATAGCTCAGTGATGTCAGTATCACTCCAGGCTCTGCCTGGAGATTTATAAACAGCCGCAAGCAGTACTTCACTATTGCCAATGGTATGCAGACCCCTGTCGCTTCTACTGAAACAAGGGGTGGTAGGTCGACATGGTTATGGGGAATGCCTTTTCTTACTGCAACGGCAGTTCCGCCCTTTCTGCCTGAGTGGCGGTCGATTTTATAAAAGTGGTAATTTGGAATAAAGAACCTCTCATGAGGTTTCAGATGTGTCTCTGAAAACAGGGCCACATCTATGTGTAGGTCTTGCAGCTGTTTACTGAGCTCATAGCGCTGCCTCCCAATGCCGTTCGCATTAAATGCTATGACTTTGAGGAGCCTAAGAACTGTAGTGGCCATTTTGTTTCATAAGGTTTAGAACAATTTTGGTAATGGCCATTATTTTGTCCTCCTCGGACACTGCACCACTGACCTCTGTCATAATCTGCTGTACTACAGTCACTACTCTCAACTTATTGTCGAGAGACTGACCGTTTACATGAGTAGCCTGAACTGACTGACCTGTTTCTTTCTGCAGTGCAGGGGCCGGTACAATCTGCTTCTTTGTTGTGGCTGGAGCCACCGGAACATGGTTTTCCTGAGGGTGCTGTTGCTGCTCTGCTGTACTGCCTCGGAGTGCCGCCGCGAAGGAGAAACCTGGAGTGACGATGGCTGAAGAGAACACCCTGATTGCTTTCTTGGCAACTCCAATTGAGGTGCCACAAGCTAGTTAGGGTCCTATGAACGGCTGTTCATATCCTGTTCTTGCCAGTTGAACTGTGGTTTCATTCCCTACAGTACCCTCATGACCTGGCGCCCATATCAGTTGTACTCTGTTATGTCTGACCAGTTGCATGAGGGATTGGTGGCAGTTCCAAACCAATTTTGAAGTGTTTTGGTGTGTGCCAAGTGCTTTAATTGCAGCTTGACTGTCAGATAGAATATGGATGTTCCTATATATCTATAGTTCCTATATAAATTCTCAACTGTGCATGCCTTAATGGCATACACCTCTGCCTGGAATACTGTTGTGTACTGACCAAGGCTGAAGATATGCTTCAGCCTTGTTCCATCACAATACACCCCAGCTCCAGTGTCTTATTTGTCTTGGAGCCATCTGTATACCAGATTAGTCCCCCCTTTCTATCATGTTGAAATCCCTCTTTCCATTCACTTCTATCAGGAGATCTGATCATGAAGGGTCTATCATAAATGTGTTTCAGTATCATTTTATCAGATCCCAGCTGTATGATGGGTTCTTTTTTCATGTCCAAAGTCATGTATGCATGACCAAAACCTTTGAATTTAGGTGTCCATTGATCTTTGCAACATAATCTCTAATTTCCTAACTTGGCCTCTGCTTCCATCTGCAAATGAAGTGGAGAGAGTCCTAGTAGGATTTCCATTGCAGCTGTTGGAGCTGTTCTCATTGCTCCCTTAATTCCCAAGCAGGCTGTCCTTTGCAGTTTGCTAATTTCTGCCTGACTTGTCTTGAGTTTGACTCTAGGCCACCATATAGTGGTGGCATAGGTGATTATGGGTCTTACCACTGCAGTGTATATCCAATATACCACCTTTGATGTCAGTCCCCAAGTCTTTCCAAACGTGCCTCTGCATGTCCAGAAGACTTTATAAGCCTTATTAATAGCCTTATCCAGCTGTTTTTTTTCATGTCAGCCCCGTGTCTAATGTTAATCCAAGGTACTTGACTTCACTGGATAGCCGGATCGCTTTACTGAAGAGGATTGGTTCTTTGAGCCCTTTTATATCCCTCTTCATAGTAGAGGGTACAATCACCATCTTCTTTGGATTGATAGACAAGTTTGTCCTTTTGCACCTCTGTTGAACTGTATACAGGGCTGTTTGTATGATCTCTGATACAGTAGCCGAGCGGTGTAAGGTATGCACTGTCTTCGCTCACTCGGAAGCCGGGATCGTGGATTCGAATCCCACTCAGGGCATGGATGTTTGTGTTTGTTTTTCTGTGTTTGTGTACAGGTAGAGGCCTTGCGACAAGCTGATCACCTGCCCAAGGAGTCCTACCATATGTCTAAGATCTAGTAAAACCGAAGAGAACGGAGAGTTTCATGGAGGTAGGCCTAGGCCCAAATGAGGGCTCTAGCACCAATGAAAAAAAAACCATCAGCATATCCTACTATGAAGTGGCCTGCACTGTTGAGCTGTATACAGGGCTGTTCCCATTAATTAGGATTGCTATACATCAGCATATCCCACTGTGAAGTCGCCTGCACTGCTGAGCTCCCAAAGAAGATCATCCACGACCAGGCTCCACAGGAGAGGTGAAAGAACGCGCCCCTGCGGACCCCTTCTCGCTGCAGACGCTCTCAGGATCTCTCCAGACAATGTAGGACTTATATTCCAGCTTTCCAGCATGGCACAGCTCCATCTGCATATTGCGGGCTCAATGCCATGCCTTTCAGCAGCCTGTTTTATTGTATCAAAGGAGGTTCTGTCAAAGGCTCCCTCTATGTCAAGGAATGCTCCAAGAGCAATATCCTTGGGTTCAGTAGCATTTTCTATGCGTGTTACTGCATTATGCAATGCAATTTCAGTAGATTTACCTATTTGGTAAACATGTTGATTTCAGCGCAGAGGATGAATTTTCAATGCACCATCCCTAATATGTCTACCTACCACTTTCTCCATCGTTTTCTAAAGGAAAGATGATAGGTTAATAGGACGATAAGCTTTAGCCTCGGTATAATCAAGTTTCCCGGGCTTCGGAATAAATGTCACTTTGACTTGCCTCCAGGCTGCAGGGATAAACCCATACGCCTTGCAGGCTCTAAATATGTGGCATAGGTGTGGGACTAAATGTTCCACCCCTTGCTGCAGAAGTGCCGGTACAATACCATCGGTTCCCACAGTCTTAAATGGTTTGAAGGTACCTAACGCCCATCTGTATTTGATTGATTGATTACCCAACCAACCAGATTCCAGTCTCCCCTGTTCGTTATGTATCCACATACGTCCAGGTTCTGCTGGCCCCACTCATCAACTAAATCGTTAATCAACTTTGAATCTGGGAAGTGAACTCTGAACAGTTCCTTCAGTGTTTCTTCTCCAGTTTGGGTATACTTGCCATCAGGCAGCTTGATAGAGCTGACCTTATTGGTCGCCTGTTTTGCCATGACCCTCATGAGTCTGGCATTGCCTGGTACATCGTTGATCTGGCAGTATCTCCTCCATGAAGATTATTTGGCTTTCCTTATTTCTTTATTGTAACAGGTGAGGGTTTCCTTATAGCTGTCCCATTGCCCTGTCAGGTAAGACTGTCAGAATAAATCATGGACATAAATCAGTGCAACAGGACGCTAAAATATAACATTACAGGTTCACCTTTAGGTNTTGGCTGGACAATTATGATAACAGGACAAGATGACGGCCCATTGCAACTGGTCAACAGATCGAGCTATGTCCCTTATTGTGTGTGTATTTCCGCGAAATAACCTATAGGTTCNGGAGTCTCATGTTCATGATTTATTCTGACCGTCTTACAGTGCATACATTTATTCACCTTACTCTTCTCTCTTGCACTACATTTTTCGACACTAAAGTGCCATCTTCAGGTGCTTTTCGATGTATGTCGAACTACTGCATTGCATGCCCTGTTGTCTATATACTAAAATAACAAAAATATATATTCGTCATATATATTGATAAATTTTAAATATTAAAAACATTAAAACTGTTCAGGATTTGTCATCCTTATGTCGTATCTCAATACGCGAGTCACACCTATCTTCTTCTATCGGAGTATTCTTCCTACTTTCATGTGTGTATTGTGCTTTGTGTTGTGTCTTGCTCCTGTGACTGCGTGTGTTATACTCAGGTATAACTCAGGTAAGACTGTCAGAATAAATCATGGACATAAATCAGTGCAACAGGACGCTAAAATATAACATTACAGGTTCACCTTTAGGTCGTCCTTGTACAACTCCCAATTGGTTCTCCTGGGATTCCTGAAGGAAACTTGTGTTATTATGTTACCTATTTGAAAGCATATGTATCTGTGTTCCGATAAAGACGGCTCATCAGATACATGCAAATTACTTACCAGGTATCCTATGTTATTTGTCCTTAGTGTCAAAGCAATAACCTCCTTCCTATTGCAAACTACAAAGGTAGGTTTGTTACCATGGTTTAGAATATTCAGGTTCGAACTCACCAGAAATTCCATAAGGCTCTCTCCCCTTGGATTAGTGCCGGTGCTTTCCCATAAGATGTGGTGCGTATTGGCATCATATCCAATGGTGAGTTGCTTTTTCCTGCTAAAGCAGTAATCTATGATGTCCCTCATTTCCTTAGCTGGTGGTGGTTCATCCGAGTCATATGGAAGGTAGACTAAAGCAATAATCAGCTCCCTGCTGCCTCCTCGATATGTGTATGTTATCCTTACCGCTGTTGCATCCCTAGAACAGCTCCAGCAAAGGCAAGGCATTAACATGATTCCTGATATAAACACAGGATCTTGCATTGTTATTGGGTACAGCAGAGTAAACTGTTCCCCCTGTGTTAGTTAAGCCCCTTATTTGAACCTTGTATAACAAGGGTTCCTGAATAAGTGCCATATCTGCCTTACCCACAGCTAGTTGCTGACACAGAGTTGCTGTGGTGTAGGTTAATCTGAAGAAATCTTGTGTGTGTATGTATGGATGTATTAAGTGTGTGTTGGATTAGTGATCTCTTCTAATTGGGGGGGGGGTCAATTTCCATCTTATGTCCCTCCCCATTCTTGGACTGGGTTCCGTGGGAAGGGTCCCCTGATTCGCTTTGCTTTGGTCATCCAAAGGAATGGGTATCTTGTCCCCCTCCCCCTCAGAGACCGAGTTAGAAGACACTGTATCTGACACAGGTTCTGCCCAGTGCTGAACTTCAGGATCATTCAGCACCTTAACAGTCCACTGTGAGATTCCTGTGAATATTTTGTAACCGGCCCTCTGTATCATAGTATAAGAGTCCCGGTCTATGATAAGATAAGCCTATGGTCTTTGAACTCAGATTGCTTATTGAGTACCCTCCAGTTCTCAGTATCAAGTCGTGGATTGAGGTCTGCAGTCCATGTCAGCAGCTCTTCATGATTCTGGGCAACTTTGTCCGTAGTCCGGAGAGCCACTTTAACAGGCTTGGGCATGTTCCTGGCATCAGTAGCCTTCAGCCTGGCCCCTGATTTCAGCCTGTGTTTGTCAATGGCTTTGGCGAGCAGCAGACAAGACTGTTGGTTGGCGCATGCATAAATAAGTGCACCTCCCATTAGTCTGTAGGATTTCAGGTGTGGTAGTTCTCCCTTTGGAGTCCTGTGTAACACTTCCCCCAGTGCTTCTAGAATGGAATTCTGGTCATCTTCGGTAAGCTTATCCTCAGGATAAGCTTCCTTGAAGATAGCTACCTTTATATTGGTCAGAGCCTCCTTGTAATTCCCAGAGCCTTTTTGGAGTTCTGGCCGTTTCTGTAGGGGTACTGCCCTCCTACCTTGGCCTCTTAAAGGTACCGGTGGGGGTTTATCCCTGCTTGGACGAGCCTGCATTTCCTGGTTGCTGACTCTCTCCAGTTCCTGCTTTGCTTGCCCTAGCTCTTGCCTTTTCCAACTTCCATCTAGCACATCCAGACAAGGCTTCTTTCACTAGACGGGGTCCACCTACTCCAGAGACTAGGTGTCCCAATCCTTCTCCTGCTGCAGGTGTGCTATAGGTACTAGCCCCTTGCAGTGGTATGTCAGTACTACTGACTCCCAAGAGAGAACTTTTTGGTTTTACCTCAGGTAGGTTTAGTACCACTGGTTCATCTCTGCCTTTGGCTGAAAATTCAATAGCAGGTTCACTGGTTGCACCTGGGTCCCTTAGTGGTTCACGAGAGCTTCCAGCCCCCTGCTGAAGCATTTCTCATAGGGATACCCTTGGAGGGGGGTCCCTCTTCAGTTTAAGGTCTTTACGACCGGTTTTTTGTTTGTTTTCTTTCATTTTGGTCCCACGAGTCATAGGAATTTATAAGGTCACCACCCACAGCGCCCCATATGGGTGGAAGGCATAAATAAAATGGGGTGCTGCCAGGTGCCCCGAGGGGATCAATCAAGACACTGGCTAATTTCCGCCCCATTGCCATGCAGCCCTCAGCACGATGCCTCACACCTTGGCTTAGGTGGTTTGGTCCTGTTGTCAATGAAATCCTCACAAGCCTCCAGGACCAAGAGTGCCTGTTTGGGGGGGGTATCCCAGATGATTAATGGGAGTGTGACACCAGTTAGTCATGAGGTTGCAACCAGGGCAACCTACCTGAGAGAGTCACCGCTGGGGGTGGCTCATGAGCTCCTCCATTCCCACCCCTCCACATGGGTTGGTCAGACCATTTTAGAGTGTTGAGCCCTAAGGCTTGCGGCACCATATTGGTACTCTAGGGAGACAACTCAAATATCCAAAGCTACCCCCATAGGAGTGCTCTCCTGCATTTGTCCCGGGTACACCATAGTGATACCCAAGAGTCATTATGCCACCACACGGGAGGCTCCGGTTATAATGCCATTGCCCTTTATGGGAACTTTGCCACCAGCCTGGTAGGTCATACTGATCCAGACCCCAAGACTGTCGTTGCCCAGTGGGACCATGAGGAGGTGTCCCAACACATCCCTGGTCCATGATATGTCCCCACCAAAGACACAGCCGTGGTTCGACCAACCTCATTGAGGATGGCATCATTACCACCTGTAACATGTGACCTAAGAAAGTCATAGTTACCCTGGGATTGAACCCAGGCCGCCAATTGATGGAGTTCCAAACTACCGAGACATATTCCAACTTGGACCTAACTAAAGTAAAGTATAGTACATACACACACTCCAGGGAGGAAAATCTGTAGGTAATGGAGTGAATAACGCCTAAAAGCATTATGAATTCAGAAAATATGTAATTAACATGTGTGTGAAAATGTAGCTTTGAATCAAAGAAAACACCCAAGTCATTAATACTGCTAGTGTGTGTAATGATAGCATGACAAAGCTGATATTCGTAGCTCAGAAAATTTAGCATTTTCTGTGGCAGAACTGTGTCTCAATTCCCATTGTTGTATGTTGCAGTTCTTGCAGGCAACATGCATTTTGATGGAGTGTGATATGGGAGTTCCATAATGAAACCTGTCTAAAGCATTATATCAGCTTCCACTTTGGTTGGTCTAAATCACTTTCATGCATGTCTTACAGAAATGTTAGAAGTTACAAACGTTTGGTAAAGTTTTTGTGTATATGTAAAATGGACTCTCTATGCTTGCACCTTACCTCTCTTTTGCTAGTTTTTATTGAATAAAGTACAGCCAATGATATCGCTTTCCCAGATCTCATCCTGTAAACTGTGGCTCTCATATCTGCATACAGTATCAGCATGTGACAATTTGGATTGACAGTGGGCTTTTCTAAACACCTGGTAACTTGAAAAACTGTTGTCTTCTTAGATGTGAGGCCATGAAGACTGGTAGAATGTTACCATCACTTTGGAGGAACATGCAAAGCGAGAAGACCCTGAAGATGGAGGTCTCACATTCCTCAGAAATGTTGGTAACATTCTACCAGACTACATGGTGTCACATCCCAGAAGACTGAAATCTTCGTGGTTACAGCCATGTTCCTATGGAAGATCCTAGCCGAAGACTTGTTCGCTTAGAGAGTATACATTGTAATTGCACGTACAGGGAATACACAGTCATGAGTAGATAACAGTTGGTTTTGAATTGACATGGGAGTTAGGTGTAGGAATTGAGAACTGAGAGTTGCATGTTCTGCGTTTGTCGATACTTCTGAATTGCATGGTGACAGTGAGGAGGCTACGGCTGGTACTTGGAATGAAGAGTACAGCATTCTGAGTTGTAGCAACATGTAGTTTTGAGAGAGCCCTGCGTTTTGGAGGTGACATATTCTTCCTAAACATTGGGCCATCTCCAAATTGCACGTTGCTACAATGCAGGACCCTGAACTCATTATAGACATTGCCGTGAAAACATCAAATCAAACATGGTACTCAGAATGTCTCTGTAAGATACGTAAGTTGCTGTCTGATTGCAGAGGTAATTGTAAGTATAAATTGAATAGGAACTGCTGCAGCTTTGGGGGTTGGTGAAGAGATGTTAAGACATTTCTCTGATTGATACAGTTAGAAATTTCTTGGCAGCTAATTCCTCAGTAATCCAAAAAGCCATAGTGGGCAGTTTAGGCATCATATTGATGTAGAATTCTCTATTACAAGTTTATGGAAGTATGACTGCCATAACTTGGCTATGGTAAAGACAAATGGGTTGCAGCATAGTGAAAGCAATATGACTCAGTTTGATTTGTTTCATTCTGGTCCGTCACACTAACAATTACAAATATAAATCACTCCGTCCAATGTGACCATTAAATTTTTTACTATATGAAAACTTAACACCCTTACATGTTTCGGTCTCATGTTTTCACAGCACAGCAGCCATGAGCAAACCCTGGACGATATAAAGAACCTCCACATCAAGATAGCCAGGTGGCACAATATCTGCCCCATACAAGAGGGACGATGGGAGGACGAACACGAGCCTGAATGGTTTATGAATTTTAATTATTGACAATACAAAAAAAAATTGTTTAATTAGCATCAAGAAATGTTATATAATGTTTTAAAAACTTTACATTCCCAGGAAACTGCTGTGTTTGTGAAATGTTCTATTTTGTGTACTATGCATTGTAGCATATAAGTGTACGTACTTTATGTCTAAACAACTTATGTGATGGTGATTTCCTATTTGTAGTGATGTTTGCCCTCTGAAGATGGTCCACAGAGACCAAAACATGTAAGGGTGTTAAGTTTTCATGTAGTAAAAAACTTAATGGTCACATTGGACGGAGTGATTTATATTTGTAATATGAATCACTTTCCTCCGAAACGTCGGTTAACACCACATATACACGGTGCCAAATCCCAGAAGACTGCTTTCTTCATGAATCACTTTTGTTGAAGTGTAACATAATCCATAGAATGTTTGACAGTTTACGACTAACATTGTTGCAAGATATTTTACATTCATTGTATTCAAAAATTATATCCACTGAAGCAAATATAAACATTCTGATGTATGTGAGGCTATTTGGATCTTTCTGGGTGGGATATTTGTAATTTATTTTCATAAATACTCTTCAGAGCTGATTATGCCTTTGCTTCATGTTTTAGGAAAACCTGTTCTGTGTACATCCTAAGGATGTCTGTACAGATATAGATGACACATGTAAGACGAAATAAGAATTTTACACACATTGTCCAGGGTTTTGTTTGATAGATGAATACAGGTCAGTCGACTCCTCTGATGCAGGAGAGATTGATCTGCTACGAGCCTTGCGTTGTCACAGGAAAATGCAGATCAATATGGGCAGAACATTAATGTCCTGAACAGAGTTTAAGGTTACCTGAGACTGTATGCATCTATGACAATGCAGCCAACTTGTTCAGCCTTCATCCTTGCCGAAACATATTTCTGCTTTACACCGTGCTGTCAGGAATGACTGGAATTGAATGACCCCAACTGAATGCTGATGGCTTAAATACAACCAATAAAGAAATAAAAACAAATAAAGTTGTCCCTATGCTTAGTGCAGCACTGCACTCAGAATATGTACAGAGTGGAAATAAAATCAAGTATATGAGAATAAGATCTAAAAGTTTGTGATGATGGTAAATTGTTACAATTAATATTTTGCTGGACATTATCCATCATCTTGTCTATTCTAAAAAACAGTCTAATTTCTATTAAAAAACACAACGTTTCGGGAACTGGATTCTGTCCCCGTCCTCAGGTAAAACCTACTCAGTTGGGTCCAATAGACAGAGCTAGCCCCTATCTCCGGACAACTATGCCAATTTCCGAAGGGATTCATAAAAGAAGCACAACTTAATCCATCTGTGAGAGCTAAGAGATATTGAAGCTATCATAATTTGAGGCTTAGCACCAGAGAAAGAAATCATACCGGGAGAGAAGCAATACTCCTTGTGGTATACAAGCACAACAAAATCATCTGTGGAAGCTAAGAAATATTGAAGATATCATAATTTGAGTCTTAGCACCAGAGAAATATCGTGAATGAAATCATACCGGAAGAGAAGCAATACTCCTTGTGGTACCAACATATGAAACAAATAGATACCCAAACCAACTACACTTGACGTCGCTGTAGTCTCTTGATTTCTGCTGTAATGACAGGGGCCCAGATGGGAGAGATATCCACACTGGGTTGACTGATTGGATGGTCCAGCAGAGACATGTGGGCTGATTCCTTGTATTTTCTATATGTGGTATTGGGTTCGATCTGCAAGGCCTTCGCTTCATTCCAAAGAATTTTGTGATTTTCCTCGTATGCATGTTGGGCCAATTTAGACTTTTCCAGCAAACCCTGTGTCATATTATATTTGTGCTCCTTAATGCGTACTTCTAGGGGTCTGCTAGTTTCACCGATGTAACATCTGCCGCAGTAAATGAGAACATACGAAACAACTTCTGCCAGAAGAGTCACATTGTAAATACAGTTAACAAATAATTTTAAAATATTTAAGACTTTTAATGTGTTCAAGGAATAACATTAAAAAAATAATTGGATTGGAAGTAAATTCTGGAAATTCTTGTCCTTTTTAAAAACTATCTTGAATACTTCAGAACACCAAAGCATTAAAATTCAGTAGCATGTTGAAAGAATGCATGTTGGTTGTGTTTATGGAGGTAAGTAAAAATGCTGTCACTTGGATGCATAAAATGCTGCAGCCACATTCCCTGTGGACATGAACATGGAACCTTCAGAAGGTAAGTTCATTGCCCCATCCCTGAGACCCACACATCTACTGGTTGAATTTGCCTATAAAATTACATGTGCAATGAATTTACAAATATCCTCAGAGCCTGATTGTTTGAAGAGTCCACTTTATGATCAGAATAAATGGAGAATAAATCACTACAAGACCAGTCGTGTTACACGACATAATATGGTTTGTATAAAGCTCAAGACTGTATGTACCAAACTGTTTAACCTGTACTGAATACAGTAGTCATGACAAGCATTGGATGGATGATCCAGCATGACAAGCGTTAGCTCAGTGGTAGGGCTTGTATGCATGAGAGCATGGGTTCAAGTCCATGTTGAATGGGGATAGAATAAAGTAACCAATCATCATAAAGCGGTGGGACCAAGTTAATATGCATGAAATTAATACTTAATGCACAAGTTGCAGGTACAGTACGACCTGACAGTAGGACAGTATACCCTGAAGTTGGAGGTGATATGTTCCTCCAAAACGTAGGTTTACACAATATCTACACAGTGCCACATCCAAGAAGACGGCATTCTCCATGAATGACATTCATTATGTAACAAAACTCTTCACAGTACTAATAGTAAACAGTAGTGATTAATGTGATTGTATTGTAACGTGTTTGTCGTTGCTGAAGACGCTGTAGAGATCGTTAATTGGTTTATTGAACGATCTACAAATACCGGCTACAATTAATTATAACACTGATACGGGTTTCCACACTTCACAAACCCTAATCACATTAATCTGTTAACACTGTTGCGGGGTTTCACAATTTATAACCCTATGCGCAAATCAGTTCACTCTGTGTTCAGTAGTCTACACGTTGACAGTAGGGGAGCTAGGTATCACTGTATCACATGCTCCCAATTACACAATCACACACACGTCCGGATCTTCTTTCCGCGACGGCTGCTATACTCCAACAGTAGTCGGCTGACTGGAGAACTGTTGATAACACAACTCGGCGACTGTCACTTTACAACTCGACTTGGTGACTGTTACTTTACAACTCGGCGGCTGTCACAGTACAACTCGGAACTGTCTTCGGCGATGGCCAGGTTACAACTAACTGGTAGCTGCTGTGCAGTTCCCTTATATAGCAGCAGTGGTGCCTGTTGCATTCCACGTCACAGTAGGAAGTTGATTACGGGTACGTAGCATTGAGCGTTACGTCACCGCGGAGGGGAGGGAGGGAGCGCTACGTTACTGCCACGCACCTGTGGCCTGAGTTGCCACGTTGCTGCTGGGTAGGGAGGGGTTCTCCGTTGCGCAACATGTTACAGTATTAAAACCCCTAACAAAACTGCAGTATACAATTAATATGGTACAGCATTTCTGAAATCCTTAAAATATAAATGTACAATGAAAACCAATACAAAAGTGTCAGGTTCTCTTAATCTGAATAGGCCTAAGTTGTACATAAAGAATCTGCTAGTGACTCACCAATCTCAACTTCATTCCAAGCTGCACTTTTGCCTTCTTCCTGATGTTTCTTCTCTTCAGTCATTTCCCTCTCAAAGTCCTGTAATGTAAATTTTGTACAAGATTAGCAAAAAGCAAATGCGCAGCCCAAAAATTATCAATTCATTGCCTTGAGGTAGACTGAAATCTGAACTGCTTACCCACCAACCACTGTATACAAAAAATTACTGCACTGTAAAGTACTGACTACACTGTGTAGGATTTGAGCTTCTGTCAGCAGGGGTTTTGAAAAGCTCTGTCATCTGGGATATAATGCCGTCAAAAGTCAACAGACATTTTGGAGACATATCTCGCCTCCATCTTCAGGGTTGAAGAATAAACCAAGCAAGAAACCAGCACTGGGAGGTAACAAAGCCAAGCTTGCTACCTGCTTCATGCTGGCTTCCTGTTTGGCTTATTCTTTGACCCTGAAGGTTCAAGTGACATGTTCCCCTGGAAATTCAGATGATACCCCAGAAGACAGAGTGCTTCTGAGTATACTGATCATCTTGAAACGTCTTTGCCAAAATATATGTTTTTAATATCACAATATGTTTTAAAGTTACAGTTCTAACAGAAACATACTCTCATTCTGCCAAGCAATGTACACCTGCCAAACTAATTCTGAGTTTGCAGTGAGAATACTGTGATGATTAACATTATGAACCTAAGAGAAAACAATTCACTTTGCAATGAATCAAATTACAAGAACTTATTGGTTTTTCATTTAGTCATGTTCTGAGCTATTTATTCATCCCTATTTCAATTTCACATGTAATTCCTAGTAGTGTCACTTTTACCCTTGTGTCTTGCCCATGACACAGGGAAGAAAAAAAAGATAAGAAAAAAGCCTGGATTTGAGATTCTTTCAAAGGAGATTAAGAAAGGCACTATCTTCTGGGATGTAACACCCTGTAAGTCAACTGACATTCCTTCAAAATGCTTATGGACTTTACCACTTTATACAGCATTTTATTCCAGAAGACACCATTTGTCAAGAAGAACAAAAAGGTTCTACCATTTAAATTATCACATTCTTATTGTATAATGAGTGCTTTCATTTCTAGGATCTTTTATTGGATGTTTCCAGTTCTGTACTCAGTTTAGTAATTTATATATCCATTATCATGAAATTCAATTGTAATTAAAATATTTTCAAATTGTGTTGCAGCTGCAGTAAATAACTGTAGATGGGCAATGGACTATATCCAGTGTTGACACATGCTAAATCAAAGAGCCCTAGCCAAATCTGCAGATGGTTGTATTTCACTCACAAGTAGTTCCTGAGGGTCCTCATCCCTGTTGCCAGCCAGACCATAAGTGGGGATGTCACCCAACATACAGCAGAATTCTGCGGTAGCATTCAGCACAATGAAACCACCTTCCGTGTTTCCTCCCAAGTTTCTCTCCAACACTGACTCTGCCACCTACAAACATCACAAATCACAAAGAGCTAAATTATGTAGCTATACAGCATTCTGTTTTTTAGTATCCACAAATGCAAATCTGTCCCTATGCTTAATTAGTTATATACTAGATGGAGGTGAGTGGCCAGCTCCATGCCCTCCCACACCCGGGGAAAGTGCCCCTGGTACCTATTTGACAGAAGGCCATAACAGGTCTCAATAACCAAAATACGAGAAAGGATGATAGTAAAAAGAAAGATACAGCTATCCCTGCAACAGGCCGTGGAGGCCCAGAGGGATGTGAGATGTTGAGGCTTCCATATTTTCTCGGCAGTCAGCTCACAGATGGCAGTGAGGTCGTCAAACTTACATTCCTGTCGCCCTTTATCCCCAGGACGATCCCTGGTACTCATTTCTGTTAGAGGCTGAATCCACCCCATAGTATGGCTGGAAGGGTTCGGTCAATTTAAAAATCCAATTACCTCACTGGGAATTGAACTCACAACCTTCTGGTTCATAGCATAGTAAGAAAGGATGATGATATGATTTACTGGTTTGAGGCCCACCATAACAAACTGTGAGAGAAACAACTGAATAGCCCTCAGGTTAAATCAGAACACAGTTTCTCCACAGTAATGGTTTTGTGTAGTAACCAAAGAGGAAATATCACAATGAAATTTACTACAAAGTTCTGTGCAACATTTTATAACTGGAACATATGGAGACACTGTGGAGGAACTAAACATGGCACAGGATTCTGTAGCGAGGGACAATTTCATCACCTCCCACCACCTATCCATAGGGTGGCTCCTCCCTTGTCTCAGGGTGGAAAGGCAGAGAGACAGGTAAGGGGAAGATGGCCTTGACTGATCAAGAGAAATGACCCCTACTACAGCCAAACATTTGTGAGAAGGTTTAAAAAGGAAATCGGCCAATGTGATGTACTTTTCTATACTGTTCTTTGATTTTGTAACAGCCTCCTGCAGCTTCAGTCTGCGTGCTTTCTTGAGGGCTATCTGTAGCTCCAATTTGCTGTCATTTGGCTCATTCTTGATGCTGGACAGTATCTCTTCTGGCGCTGAAAGTTGTGTCCGATTATTAATAACATTCAAAACTGCTCCTGAATCACATTTCCTTTCATGATTTCACAACACACTTCATAGCGGAAACTATATAGTATCAAATGGCTGATGATTAGTAAATAATGTATTCAGAAGTCTTCATGCTTGTCACCTGATTAGGGATACTAAGTCCAATAAACATTTGCCTAGTTGTACTGTGAAAAACCATGAATAAACTAAGTCAGGTTAGCCAGATGTTCCAGCGGAGATTCGTGAACACAAGAACCCATTCCGGTTTTTTTTTAAGTTCTAACTGTGGAAGTAACACGAGTCTGTACTTACGGTACGATTGGGTGTGTTTATCTCTTCTTGTAGCAGTTCAATAATTTTTTGTGCTGATCTGAGTTCTATTTTAAATTTATGACAACAAGCACACATTACCTCACTTGTTTCACTACTATCATTGATGAAAACTTTAGTGTCATCACCATTAACCACTGAACGAATTGCCATTTTGGATATCAATAAGAGTGGTGATCGATCTCTCGGGAATTTCTTATGTAGCTCCTAACAATTTTGTAGAAACACAAAAATTATTCAACTTATAAAATAATTTATACTCAACATCACACAGCTCTCGTATGCTGAGTGCCATTAAACTACGTGGTGCAATCCAAAAGTTCCCGAAATATATTAATAAATACTATTACGTCTTAACTGGATCTTATTCTGCACCATCACCTTCAAAGTAGTCCCCTTGGAGCGCATACACCGATCCCAGCGTTTCTGCCTCTTTTGAAATGCATCCCGGAAGTCTTTCTTTGTTAGGGTGTTTAGTACCGTCTGCGTTTCCGCTTTAATTTCCTCACCTGTATCAAATCTTCGCCCCTTCAACTTGATTTTCATCTTGTGGGGAAGAGAAAGAAGTCGCAAGGATCTAAGCCTGGCGAGTACGGTGGGTGGGGAACAACTGCCATCTTGTTTTTAGCCAAAAATTCCTGCACAATGTAAGCCGTATGCGGTCGTGCGTTGTCATGGTGGACTACCCAGACGTTCCTGCGCCTCTTCTCTGGACGATTTCTCCTCATGTCCTCCCTCAAACGCCTTAGAACATCGCGACAGAACTCTTTATTGACTGTCTGACCAGGAGGGACGAACTCCTTATGAACAATCCCGTCAATATAAAAAAAAAACAGATCAACTTAATGTTGCTCTTGAATTGTCGAGCTTTTTTTGGCCGAGGTGAAGAAGGGCCCTTCCATGGCGACATTCCTGCTTACTTTCAGGGCCGTAGCCATAAACCCAACTTCCCTCACCAGTGACAACCTTCGAAAGAAAGTTTGGATCCTCTTGAAGCTGTTCTTGAAGTTCCCTGCAGACTTCCAAGCGATGCTGCTTCTGTTCATTTTGCAGCAGTCGTGGCACAAACTTCACCGCAATCCTCCTCATCTTCAGTTCCTCTGACAAAATTCGTTGACATGTACCATAACTTAGTCCAAAGGTGTTACAGAGGTCTTGGATGGTCAGTCTACGATCTTGCAGAATCAGATCCCTAACTTTCGCGACATTTTCTGGTGTGGTGCCAGTTGACGGCCGTCCTGAACGATAGTCATCATCAGTCGATGTTCGGCCATTTTTGAAACTCTTATACCAGTCGTAAGTTTGTGTCTGGCCTAAACTGTTGCCACCAAAAGCTTGCTTCAACATTTGGTGCGTTTCTGCAGCGGTGTTCCCAAACATTATGCAGACACGCTGCTCTCTCAGGTCAGCCATCACAAAACCGCAAACTCACGGAAACCCAACAATGGAAATACGTTCACCAACAACAAACCCAACCACTCAACTCGACGCCGCTTTCCACACTGATTCATGAAAGATGTGTGGGGAGACACCTAGCGGTATTTGAATGTACTCATAACCATTCGCGAGCAAAATTCAAATTTCGGGAACTTTGGACTGAACCACGTACAAGAACAAAAACAGAATTAATTTTGAACTTTGATCAAAGATAATGCAATATGTGTACATTTTAAACTGGATTGATAGCGCAGTCGGTATTGCGGCAGGCTACATGCTGCACGACTGAGGGGGCGTCGCCACAGTCCAGTTATTTAAAAAGCACATTTGTCGGAAATGACGACGGCTGACAGCAGAGAGAGCTGTAAGATCCACCTAGTGACAGATTCAGTACTAGCTGCAACCAGCGGATACATCGCCTTTCGGCGCACACTACTGCCATCATATCAAGCATCACCATTACTACCGGGTGTTCGGATGAAATGTATCCAAAATAAAAAAATACATCTGGAAACTAATTGTCTTACATGTATCCGGTTTATGTCATCGGAATGGAAAACTCTGAAAAGTTTTTTCATGCCCAACTCACGCGCATGCGTCGCCATATTTCTACCACCATGTTAGGAATCACCTGGACAGAAATATGGCTGGCAGATGTGGACCAAGTGCTTTGCCTCATAGGTCGCTAGATTTAGCCCCACTGGATGTTTTCTTGTGGGGTTACGTGAAGAACATTGTCTACCAGGTTAAGTTCAACGACCCTCAACATCTAAAAGCATGCATAAGGGACGCTGTGGCTACGGTAACACCAAACATGCTTCAAGCAACGTGGAACGTGGTCGAATATCGTCTGGATATTCGTCGCGCCGCCAAGGGACCCCATATTGAAATTTATTGAGAAAGTTATATACTTAGAAAGAACACTGATAGTTTCTCTTCGTAATGGCGTAACTCATAAATGTGTATAATAAATGCTTTCTGACATATAATAATTTATTTTGAATGCCTTTCATCCGGACACATAGAGAACACAGGAAAGTACATTAGTGCTTTAGAATCAACGGTTTCAAGTGCCAAAAGTTGGGTATAGGGATAATTTAGAGGATTTCAATTCTGCCATTCACCAGTACATGAGCCGGGAAATCTCGGTCGATAGTGTGACTGGCTGTAGAGCTATTCCTGGCAGGGGCAATTGATTTCTATCTTCTTCACAGCGTCTATTTAGCCTGCTATACAATCGGTACCTGGGGCTACCTACCCGGGGGTAAAGCGGCTGGGACTAGTAGCCGATTACTCACCTGTATCTAGTGCCTACGTTAAGAATGTTGAGGCTATATTTGTGCTGCTCCTTACATCATGGCGCAATGCTTACGTACAATGCTTACGTAGAGATACTTTTACCTTCATCTTTAAATGCCTCAATATTGTGACTTGCAGTAACACAACACGACGGCCGCGCCATAGCTCAAGCGGTTAGTCGCTGGCATCCCACCGCGGCGGCTCGGGTTCGATCAAGTGTGATTTGTGATGGACAAAGTGGCGCTAGGGCGGGTATCCTCCGAGTACTTCGGTTTCCCCTGCCAATCTTCATTCCACCAAATTCTCCATCATCATAATCACCCGGGGCAGGCTACAATAGGTCAGTCAGTGGCCGCCGTGCCGAGTGGACCCAGTTGAACTCCACCCCCCACTAAGCGAATTAAAAAAATTAACACAACACAACAAAATCTAGTCTGTTTCTGAAACACGTACGCAAAAAAAAAAACACATGTTTTACTAAACCAGTGACGCGAATCCCAACATGAGGATCACAACGTTTGAACACGCACATTCTTTATTCCTTTCCTTTGTAAGAAAGACACGTGAATATGCGCGTCACTTACTTCAAGTAGATAGATAACATTATACTCACAAATAATGCATAATTTTATCATAGTGTGACATGTTGCGAAATCCGAGCCCCCCCCC
>NW_019731573.1:14729-31871 GCF_002891405.2 Cryptotermes secundus | reverse complement strand
GCGAGTAATCACCCCGCAATGCGCAACGCGCGGTGACGTCACGAGCGGAGCCGAAGAGAGCCGAGCGGAACCGAAGATAGCCGAGCCCCGTAACCTGGCAACTACGCAATGCTAATCAACAGCGGTGACGTCACGCTAGCAACAGCGTCCTATGCTATACGCCACGTCACACTAGCAACAGCGCAAGGCTATATAAGCAGACTCCACAGCAGTGTGATCATCAGTTGAAACATAGCAGCCTGCGAGTGAGCGATAACTAAGAAGTCAGCGAGCGGAAGACGTATTGTGTACTTTCAAGACATAGTGAGTGCTGTAGTACAGTTGTACTCGGAGTGTGTATTTCAGGGAGACTTGTATAGCTCCCGCGTTAGTAGTACGTGAAGACAAGTGAAGACAGTGTTAAGAGATTTGTTGTAGGGTTTGTAAATTGTGGAAACCCGTAATATTGTGATCATTAATTATAGCCGTTATTTGTAGATTGTTAAATAAACCCAATTAACCATCTCTACGGAGTCTTCGGTAACGTAAACACGTTACACTGGTGTCAGAAGTGGGATCGGTAACGGAAACACGTTACAATATTATTTATGACACTAATTATATGAAATCTAAGAAAAGTATGCAAAAGTCAAATACGCGCTATTTGGGCTCAAAATTCAATACACAGAACTGTGACGTGATGGAAACTCTGCGTGTCCCGATATTGTATCAGCTTATCGGAATTAGTTCAACAAGTCCGTTTTCTGTTATGTTACCGTAGCAGCCTTGTGCAGCAGTGAAAACACGTAACAGTGATAACACAAAAAACTAAATCCATGGAAGAGAGTCCCTGTGAGCCTGATAGCCCCTCGGCCAGTCAAGAAATTTCCGTCGTATATGACATTGAATGTTCATTCTCGCCTTCACAAAAGTCCTTTACTGATACAAACCAGCACCACATGAATCCAGTGCATACTCTCAAGTCCCGACGAAGTGTGACAAAAAATTTTAATTCAATGGTCAGATTACGAATCAGTTCTACCTGACAAAAGTATTGTGACGTATAGATTCATTGCTAGGCAACGACTCGATGAACACCTACCCGCGAGAGATAACGCGCGCAACAATTGGATGTCTATTGCTACGCAATGGATCAGTAATGAAACCTAAAACAATACGAGGCAATAGAAAACGGTGTTTTTCGTGGGGTCCGCCCTGAGGCTATATAAAACGAAGTTCCAAGTGAGCACTTAGTTAAGCCGTGTGGAGGGGGGGGCGGTCGAAGACCTCCACCGTGACCCTGCGAATCGTAGGAGGCGACGAAAATGGAAGTCTCAAATCTGAGACAGTAAAATATGGTCACGGGTCCCAAGGGACTCGGACCGAAAAAGAATGAGCTGGTAGGGGCCAGCAGTCAGAGAGGGCGCCCAACAATAACAAGACCGTAATTGTCAAACAGTAATAAATATCTGGTCATGAGCCCCAGATGGGGCTCAACACCAAGACTTACTGACTGACTGACCGTCAGTCACAATGTGACTTTGACTTTGAACAGTTAGTTCTTGTCAGAAGCTGGGATTGTTCAATTGAAGAAAGTTCATTTGAGTTAGTTGTCAAGAAACGGGTCGAGTTCTGGAAATGAATCTAAGCTGATTGAGAAAAAAATGGCAAAAAAGGAATTTGACGGTGACTAGAAGACTTCATGTGTGATTCGAAGTTACAGTGAGACTATGCTAAATCCGTTGCCAGGATACGACTAGTGAAGACTGAGAATCCTAGTGCGTGAGCAACGGTGAACTGTAACGTGCGTAGAATAGCGATATCTCTGTATTGCCTGTAGTCCCGAATTGTGTGAGTAAGGTGTCAATAAATCCAATCATCCAATCCAGAACCAGACTAATAAGTCACGCACCCCCCACCCTTCTTACACATAATAATATCAACAGTTTGAAAGCGTAATGAGATGAACGCTTTCGTATTTAAGAGACAATGAACCAAACTGTGTATATTTATAAATCTTATAAAATCTTGCAGTGTGTACTCCTCCTGCCTTAAGTTAAATGTTAACAGGTATTCGATAATGCTTAACAATTATGTGGTGTATACATAAATACATATAAGCCATGCCTTTCCCACAGCCTGAGACCGCTGTGAACAAGAGTGGGAACGCAGTGCTGAGGATTGATCTGTAAAAGTGTGACTTCATTGCTCGCTGCATATACTGCTTCATTACCAGACTGTAAAGTTTGCGTCCTTTATGTAATGTTATGTTTTAGCGTCCTGTTGCACTGATTTAAGTCCATGATTTATTTCAAACGTCTTCCAGTGCATACAATCATCTATCTCCTCCTCTAACTTGCACTACATGTTTCAGCACAAAAGTGCCAAGTATAAGACACGCAGTCACAGGAGCAAGACACAACAAAAAGCACAATACACACACGATAGTGAAAGAGTGCTCCAACAGAAGAGGATAGGTGTGACTCGCGTAGTGAGATACGACGTAGGGATGAAAAATCCTGAACAATTTTAATATAATAATATTTTTAACATTTAACATTTATCAATATACAGTAGAACTTGGTTATAACGTCATCAAAGGGACCTAAAAATAGTGTCGTTATAAACGAATGTCGTTGTAACCGAAATGGGCACTTCCACAGTAGCCTTATGTTAGTCACGTCAAAAATCTACCAAAACCGAGTTAAAATGTTGCATTTTTTAGTGAAATACGTAGTTAAGTACAGACTAACGTAACATTAACGTGGAATTGCCCAAATGTGTAATATCAAAGACATATTACAGCGCTTTTCACTGACAATACACACAATATTTCACGAATCACTTTAACTTTCTCTTCAATGCTTAAAACTTTCCTTTTCATTGCCATGTTTTCGCTACTGCACTTCTCTGGGTTTAGGCAGGAACACTATAGGGTAAGTAGACAATGTGAGGTCCTGTTAGACGAGATTCTAGGAAAGGAATGCAGTTAACAACCTGCCGCGTCCTCTTGCACTATTCACGCAGTCCCACCCCACACCCTTGTTTTCGCATAAAACCCACGCTCCTCTTGCAGCCCGCGGTCGTATTCTTCCAGGACAGTCACGTCAGCAAGTAGAGAAAGTGAGGGTGGGCAGACACATCGAACTTTCCCACGATATCAGAGAAATTCAGGAATGAAAATGACGTTACATACGAGGTTGATGCATTTGTGCATGTCGTACTAAGCAAGGTATAAAAACAGTTGCTTTATGAGGAATTAGTTCGTACCATTGAATATTTGACGCAATAGACAAGGTGTCGCAGAAACCGATGTTGCTATAACCAAGTTTTACTGTATATGATAAATATATATTTTAGTTATTTTAATATGAAGACGACAAGGCATGCAATGAACTAGTTTAGCGTAAATCGAATAAGCACCTGAAGATGGCACTTTTGTGCCAAAACATGTAGTGCAAGTGAGAGGAGGAGATAGATGAGTGTATGCACTGGAAGACGATTGAAATAAATCATGTCCTTTATGTAGTTTTACGTTATTCTGCTGCAGAGATGTAAGCCAGCAAATGGTTTGTGCGTGGGATTGTGGGTTCCAATCACACTTGAGGCAAAAATATCTGTGTATATTCTGTGCTTGTGTTGTCCTGTGTAGGTAGCATCCTTGCAATGGGCTGATCCCCCATCCAAAGAGTCCTACTAACTGTGTATAGAGGTAAATATAAAGTTGTCCCTGTGCTTAGCTAATTAAGCACTACTCCATGAAGGCACAGGGGAGAATGGATGTATAGATCCATATTTTCTTGACCTGGGCATTAGTTGGAGGTGAGTGGTCAGGTTCATGACCCAGTCACTTTACCACTGAAGAAAGAGGGCCCCGGTACCCATTGGAAAGGAGGCTGGGTGGGCCCCAGAGCTGGTCTAGACGAGGTAGAGAAGAGAAAATTCTTGACCCTACCAGGACTCGAACTCCGACCTCTCAATTATCCAGCCCATAGCCAGCCACTATAATAACTATGCTCTCCCAGATTAAGAAACTGAAGAAAGTGGCTAGGGCCCAAACTTGGCTCTAGAGTCGTGGACATGGCAGTAGCGGCGGTGGTGGCGGCAGCAGCAGTAGTGGTAGTATCCTAATTATTAATCATCATCTCACATGATTCTAATGAGATGTTGCAAAGCTCCATAGCTTTGTTCCGAACTTGGAGGCAGTAATGTTAATTCTTCATAAACTGAAAATCATGGATCCATGTGAAAGTTGCTAGTGTGGTGGGACTAAGTCCCTTGTCCTGCAGCCACTTCTGGCCTATTGTACCAATGTGAAATTTCCTCACACTGTTTAGAGATTATGTATCCATAATATTTTTTTACAGAGATATCTCATTATTACATATTTCATTTTTCCAGACATACAGTATTACACTACATATTCTTTTGAAATGCAAATTAAACATTAAGATTTGAATGCACATATGAGAGAAATATTGTTCTATTTTCAGTGTCTTCTCCAGATCTTTCCAAAAACAGTGTAAAGGAGCTGAAGTGTTCACAGGAGTGAAGGCTCATATTTTGATCTTCTGGGCTGCAATACAATACTGCTGCACTTTCTAATTCTGACAGGTCAAGGTCTCACTGCCATATTCCAAAAGTGAGGAATACAATGTTTGGTAATATTATGGAGTCAAAAAAATAAGTTCTTTGAATATCCATACTAGTTTAATGCCCAAATCTCAAACTTGCAAACATGGTACATAAACAGAGTCACTCTGGATGGCTGTGAATCATCTGTTTCAGCACAATTACAGCAGCATTATGTATCTCATCATAACCCTCAATTGTCTTCTTGACTTTGGAGTACCACTTCACAACATTTGGAAATTTGCTCATATCATATCCAAGGACCTGAAATGTGTTCAAAATATCATAGATAAATTATAACCTCATGTGTTCCAAAACAGGTGTGTTCACTTGGGAATGTAAGGTCATGTTTGACTCAGACAATATGAAGAAGTTCATTAACTAAATAATCTGAAATGTCTTCCAATAAAAATTGTCTTGATGGAGATTATATCCTACATCCCTTGTTAAACAAATAAATGAATTCTAGCACTGAGAGATTTTCTGGCTAATAATTCCTACCTGACAGAAACAATATGAATTTGGGAAGAAATAATTTCCAGCATGGGAAATGTCATTTTTTAGATACCTCTGTGCTGCATTAATTACATCAATCAGTGAAAATCCACTTTAACCAGCGGTCAAATTGGGCAGCTTCCCAAGGCCCTTACTAGGCTTTCTTTTGAAGAACGGTTACAATCCAGATTAATTTTAGATTATGTGATTAAAAAAGCATCCTTTTCTATCCAGTTTGCTTTTGATCATATAAATACTACACCTATATCAAATTGTAAGGTCCTAAATAGGACCTGGTTATAGGGGGGATTAACCTTTAAACGCCGGACTTCGAAATAGTGGTAAACTTGAGCTGGCCGGAGTTTATTTAAATGCCCGCTGCTGGTGCTCGTTTAAATGCCCGTTGCTCCCTTGCGTTTAAATGTCCGTTCCTGTTAGGCGGTTAATCAATTTTAAGCGTTGTGTTTAAAAATGCTGTATCTAGCACAATTTTTATGATAAATGGATGGTATTAACTTTGTTTATATCAGCAAAGAACATAGTGTCGCATATTATAACAGAAGATTTGAAATTTTTAATACAAAGTGTTATACTCTATTTTCAATTTTTTGTGTTTTAATTTTGATGTGTACTGCAAAAATTGTTTCCCAGTTCTTCACAGAGTCGTTCTGCATTATAAAAACATTTCTGTTTGTAACACTTGACAAATTTTAGCAGTCCCTGGTGTCATAAAGCAGATGGAAGCAATAAAATCATTTGGTCTTCTGCTAGCACTGCTTACACTCTTCGGATTTTCGAATCTTTGACTGAAGGTCAGAAGAATGAAAGAATGGCTATTCAAGAGAAAGCTAGAGGGGTCCCTTCTTCAGTGCTAAAACCTTCCGTTAGAACTGCAAAAGCTTATTGCCCCTTCTATTTGAGTGAACAGACAGCTGCATCGTGGCTGAGATACAGAGCGCGATCTGTTTTGTGTGCGTTCGTAGTGAAATTGAATACGGTAGTTTTATTTGAAACTGTATATACATCAAGCAGGTAACAACAAAAAAGGTATGTACATCAAATTTTACAATATATTTTTAACATACCTATCTGCAGAATCTGCAATAAAATTACTGGATCGTGGATAAGTTTTGGCATAACTCATACGTATATTTTTATTTGCTGTTGTTCAGTTAGGTATTATTTTAATTCCTCTATTAGGGTTTTACTCAAGTCTGTCTGGTAATTACTACATTTGAAAATAAATATTTAGGAATGTGCATGCGCTTCTACTAGCGGCGTGTGCGCGCACTTCCACTAGCGGAGTTTAAATGCCTGACTGGACAAAACGGGGTACTTTGGCCACAACGACCTTACTCATGACTGGCACAAACTGGGCACTTCGGCACTTAAAGGTTAAGATCATACTTTGTCCATGGTCGACTACTCCTAAATAGCCTAGAATCTGTGATATTTAACATGTAGAAAGGTGTCATGTAACATTTACTGAATGGTTTTAACTTGTGTAGGACAGTTAACAACATATTTCCCATGAATGCTCATTCAAAGGTACAGCCATTCTACTTCAGACTATTTGCTTCCCTAAGCAGAACATGCAATCAAAATTATGTCCACTTAATCATTAATAATCACAAATTTGTTGATGACCATTTAATTTTATTCACCCAAATATATGAATACTGCTATTTTTTCTTTTTGAGTCATTATATTTTCCTCTTTGGAAAAGCTTTTCAAGAAATTTCTGATAATCCATGGGATGAGAGTCTTGACTACTGCCTGTGATTGGTTCCAAAATCTGGGCACTAAAGGAAATGGATGAGATAAGACTGTAAGCTCCACACATGAAACTCCTAAGATCACTGTCTGGAGGTATATACTATTCTGTTCTATTCTATTGTTGTAGAGGTGTGTTTACTATGCTGTTGCACAGCAATGGCTCTTATCTCATTGTTTGTTTCAAGGTGCCCAGGATCGAGTCTGTATGCCACAATATGCATTCCTGTCACCTCTGCAAGGTGTTTTAATTAAGTCCTACTTTGAACAAATAATGGCCTCGTGCGCCTAAATGTATTGCAACTGTAGCATTCTGAAATTTAACCTGCAATTGTTCTTTGTTTTTGACATGGGTATTGTATGAGTAACTCTCATATGGCATTTTGAATGTTGAATACATTAGCAGCAGTCTGGTATCATAGTTGACAGGCATACAACACTTAACACCATTTCACAGACGCTCTTGCAAAACTGTACTGGAACAACACTGGAGAGAAACTGTAATGTGCATATGCTATTGGCCTGCTGACACCATGAGAATAAATGTGTGCTGTGTGAGATGACATGATTAATGTGGGTCTCTCGTGTCCAACCAGCCAAAGGCTGTGTGGCCAGCTTTCAGATGACTTGCCTATATTATACAACTCAAGCAAATGAAGAAGTTGGAAGATCTTTGTAGATATCTGATCAATTTTGAGTCCAGAAATCAGTTCTGACAGCCTAATCCTCGATTTCAAGAAAAATGTATTATTTTTACCAGGTATCATATCAAGATAAATTATAATCACAATTAAATCTGTTTCAAGATTTATTTGTGTAGGCGATCCTGGTTACTGTATTCTCACCATAGTTTCCGCCTGTAACGCACTTCACTACTATTTAAGTGGTGCAGCAAATAAATTTTTCATTAAAATTAATGATACTACTAATTATTAAATTTAATTTTGAGGGTAGCTTATAATGACAGCTGAGAAATATAATTTTGTGTTAAAATGAATAATATTGTGACATGTTGCGCAACGGACAACCTTTCCCTACCCAGCAGTGACGTGGCGGGTGAGTCAGTGCTCCGTTGTTCCCTCCCTCCACGGTGACGTAACACACAACGCAGCTGTGACACGGGTAACAGCCAACAGCGGTACCGATTGCGTAACAGGCGGGCGCTGCGACTATATAAGTGAACCACACTGCCTACGAAGCGAGTTGAAACGTGTAACCGTCGCCAAGTTCAGTAGTTGTTGTCAGTTAAATGTGTATCAGCCGCCGAAGTGAGTTCTCCAGTCAGCAGCCTACAGTTGAGTTGGAGTATAGCAGCCGTCGCGGAAAGAAGAACCGGACGTGTGTGTAATTGTGTAATTGGTAGTGTGTAATACAGAGAGATTTGTATAGCTCCCGTACTGTGAATACGTGTAAACTACTGAAGACAGAGTGAACAGATTATTGTGAATAGGGTTATAAAGTGTGAAACTCTGCAACTGTGTTATAATTAATTGTAGCCGTTACTTGTAGGTTGTTGAATAAACCAATTAACAATCTCTACGGCGTCTTCAGTACTTAAAACACATCACAATATTATTAAATATTAAATTTAATTTTGAAGGTAGCTTATAATGATAGCTGAAAAATATAAGGTGGATTCTTTCCATAAACTATTCCAATAATTTTACTAAGTACCACTCATTTATAAGCAGCATGGTCCAAAAGAGTAATGAATTAGGCTAATTGCCTTGCAATAGTCTGAGAAGTTTAGTAAACTTAATTTATCTTAAATGAAATGGCACCGAGGTAAGAAGTTTCAACAATTCTATGAGAATTGTCCGCTTGCTCACACAAGTGCAGTAAAATAATTAACAAATAAAAGCTAATAGAAGACAAAATGACTTCAGATAGTTTATAGTTGATATAGGAAAATTAAGTTAATCCAAACCTGTGACAAGGACTGAAGTGAAACTGTGCGCATGGAAAGAAATTACCTCTTAATATATCAACCTTCAACACAATCCAAGTAACTCAGTCATACAGTTGAATAGAGCAGGCTATGTCATAGCTCAGTAAGACAGATGCAGGCTTCTCACTGCAGTCATGAGTGACTTCATGCGAAACTGGTTGATGAAGTCATAATGGACAAGCTTTCTTTCTCATAGCTTATTTTATTACCCCATATTAAGCATTATTCCACTACTAACCCATACTCACTTATCACAACCCTCTGCACTGTGCACTGGACAGAACATTGTGGGGCTCTTGTCAATGTGTGTAGTCTTGTCACTACTCCTATGACAACCCACTTCTTCGGAACAGTTTGTTGGTCCTGAAAAGGACCGTGGTGGCTGAGATGCTTGACCGGTGGGGTAGGGTGGTGCGCGCCGGTAAGGAGAAAGGCTAGTTACAGAGAATGGCTGGTGAAAAAGCTAGTCGTTGAGCGCGGTCGTAGGAGCCATGAGGCAGTGGCTACGCCAGATGCCCAGTGAGTCGGACCTTAACACGACCACCGGCGAGTCCAGGCGTGGTGCCCCAGTGAGTCGGGTGTGAGAGCGCCGGAGGGCCGAGGCAGTCGTGCCTGGCGCAGCCTGCCGATGTCTCCGAAGACCGAGCGCTGGCGACGAAGCCTGCTGGCTGAAGTTGCTTGCTGTGTGGCTTGATAGTAGACTGCAGTCGGACTGAATTGAACTGAATAACTCGGCTTTGGAGTCGCTCCTTTTTATACGCTGGTCGGTGGGGCGGAGCCAAACTCGAAAGTGAGGAGGAAGAATTGATTGGCTAGCGCGCGTATTGACGTAGATGCGGGCCAGGAGCGATCCCAGTATAAATATGAACGTTTGAAGCAATCAGATTGGTTAGCGCGCATGATGGTGAAAAGTAAGAGCGAGCGTTGCAGAAATGCGTGATAATGTGGGATGTTCCCACACAATTATCAAATCCTCAGTCTTTACTAGTAACCTGGGGCTGCATCTCTGTCCCAATAATTTGCTGATCCAGAGTAAGGAAATTGGTTAGATGAACAGAAAAGTAACTCATACATTCTCCAGAGACTAAAAGAAAACTCAGTTTCAAATGTTATATGATTGAATAAGTATTTATGACAGAAATCAGGATACTGCTGCTGAATTCTGATAGCTTTTGTAAATTGGCAAATATGTAAATAGGTGTTAAATACCACAGATATGATACTGAAACAAAGTTAGGTCAAATGTTACTTATTCTTACATCGGTAAGTGACATGTCAGCCACATAAGCATAGTCTGCAATGGAAATGGTGCTCCCTGCAACCCAGTCTTGTTCTTCAAGGAACTTGTCCAAGAACTGCAATGCTTCTTCCAGTTTTGCAGTTATGTCCTCATCGGGTTTCTTTCCAGCTCGTAATGCCAGCTTTAAAATTCATATACAATTTCATATAAATGACTGTCCATAAGTAAATGTTGTAACAGCAACTACAAAGGGTCTGATCTGTGAGGAGTATGGACTTTACTTACAAAGTAGGATGCCATTCTTGGAAAGAGGACTCCAGTGTCAAAATGCAATCTCTGGTCAATAACGGCACGTTTCTTTGGTTCCCTGGGATACAGGGAATCATCTTTGCCATACTGGTTCACAAGGTAGCCGAGGATGGCGTGGCTGTGACACAAAAGACAATTTAACGTATCTTTTCATATATTGGAAAGACACAGTATCGGAGAGCACACAGTGATGTTCGGTTTGCTGATAAAATATTGCGTCAAAATCTGTTTTATCTAGGCACATATATTTTTTAAACTGTCTGCAATATGGTATAAAGAACACATTAAACTGAAAAGAGAACTACAGCATTAGCAATTTTCATTAAGTTCATCTTGAACTCTGAATTACTCTGTCTCAAAAGATGGGCATTCTCTGTGCAATTATTATTATTATTATTATTATTATTATTATTATTATTATTACAAGCAGTACCATANTATGGGCCTTCAAGGCCTGTTATAGAACAGTTTTACCTTTATTAATTATTATTATTATTATTATTATTATGTATTATAATCATCAATCCCAATTATCTCAAAATCAATTAAACTTATGCAGAAAGTATCTTGGACATACAATGTATGCTTTATTTTTCACTGAAGCTTTAATCTGAAACATAATGCATTCTAAAAGTAATTTCTTAGAAAGTTATGTGCAAGTTTAACTCAAGATGTGCACATAAAAATATGTCTTAATATAAACTTCCTGTTATTTGTGTCCAGTTTTAACCAGGATTGCAATTATCTGATGGGAAGTGGTTAGGTGTTGGTACACTCCATCTAGTATGGGAACAAATGTGAATCACCATCATGTAGCGATGCATACCGTTGTGTTATCATTTGAGAGTTACTAAATTTTATTTTCAACATATTCATATGCCAGTGAAAAATCAATATATACTTACATATGATTTTTCTTCTGTAAAGTTCAGTTAGGAGGGAAATATTGTACAATATTCTGATAGAGTTTGGGATAGCCATGAAACTAGTTAAGCTGATTAAAATGTGTTTAAACAAAACAGATAGTAAAGTCCGTACAAGTAAACATTTGTCTGATAAACTTCCTATCCAGAATGGTCTAAGACAAGGAGATACTTTATCGCCACTCCTTTAAGACAGTGATTGATAGGTGCACCACCTGATATAATATCAACCTATGTGCTTAGCCCACACAGTGTGATTATGTATTTTGCATGATTCTCACAATAAGCAGTGCTGCTTTCTTAGAGCATTAATCGTTCATTTTTTAATGGAAATGCACTGTTTTTCTGAGATAAACTGAAATGTTTCATATCATTTTGATGAATTTCACACTTCAAAGTGCAAGGTGTTACATTAAGGGTTTTAATAAAGGTAATATTCTCCTTGTGCTTCATTAATTAAACGCTATGCCATGAACACATATGGGGATATGGGGGAATGGAGGTATAGCTCCACCATTCTTGACCTTGGTACTAGATGGAGGTGAGGGGTCACCTTCACACCACTGCTAATTTACCTACACAGAAAGAGCCTCAATACACCATGGATAGGAGGCTGGGTGGGCCCCAAAGATGGTCTGGGGACTATGAGGAAAAGAAAACCTTGCCCCTGTTGTGAGACGAATCCCAGCTGTCAAGTTTTCAGCATGAACTATCCTATCTTACTCGAGGGGTCTGACTGTAAATAACAACTAGTAACATTTTATATGGAAATGATTTTTTTATTTGTTAAATATTTCTTGAAAGAAGGGGTACACCATTGCTCCACACTCAACTATTACTGCCTTCTGAGGTGAGTCACTGCACCAACCAGGCAGCACACTATTGTTATGCCCCCACTTTATCTGCTGCGGGCTCCATCTCTCACTCAGCACTTGACTGAATATGGAGTGAGACAGTTAATGTCTTGTTTTGGTATGAGCCAATACAGTGGTTTGGAAAGAAAAGTTTTGATGTGAGAACAATCGCTGCAAAGCTATTCTTAACATAGTGACTTCAATTTTCATATGTTTTTCAGTAGCTTCATATAGTTC
Organism: Cryptotermes secundus; assembly: GCF_002891405.2. Lineage (NCBI taxonomy): Eukaryota > Metazoa > Arthropoda > Insecta > Blattodea > Kalotermitidae > Cryptotermes > Cryptotermes secundus. Next base: position 19,481 of record NW_019731573.1, on the reverse strand, counting down.
CTCTATAGGTTACAATTATCTCCTTGTTGGCCTTCACCAAGAAAATTCATAGTAATAAGAATACACCAGCTGTACCATCATACCAGAACTCACCTTTCCCAAACAGTGAATCCACTGTCTACAAGCGTTGGGACTGTGTGCTGAGGATTGATCTGAAATAAATATAAATCTGAGTTCATGTAAACTGAACTACTCCCTGTTACATTATATGAAGGAGAATTAGTAAATAGGTCACAAATGGAAGTAAAGCAGCTGTAATGGACATAACAGGTTCTCTATATGTATCACTAGGTAATAGCACAGTCCAGATTCATAACAGGCTAGTCAGCAGACACGCACGTTCAAAGGCTGGTTTCAGTAGTCAAAATTACGACCATGCTTCTGGTGTGTCCTACCAAAGAGCAGCGTTCTGTTGTGTGTCTTTTTGTGGGCAAAATAACTCAATGCAAAGGATATTCATAAAGAAATGTTTCCTGTTTATGGTGGGAAGCGTTTGTCGCATAAAGCGGTTCAAAACTGGGTCGAGAAATTCTCTCAAGTACGTTCGAAAGTCACAAATGATGCCCAACCAGGCGCAGAAATGGCCGAGACAACAATCAAAATACTTCTGTGCTGCAGGTTTCGATGGACTGGTGATGAGATAAGACAAGTGTATCAATGTTGGTGGAGGATATGTCAAGAAATAAATGTTCTTTCCAGGTTCGAATATCACATATTTTGTGTTTTACATCCATTTGTGACCTATTTACTGACTATCCCTCATATATGACCATCTCTTTAAGTTACAGTATTATCGAATGAAGTGACTGGGGCATGAAGCTAACATCTCGCCTGCGTCGGGTGGTGAAGTAAAGAACTGGTAGTTCTATACCTGCACTAACTGTCTTTATGTGCTTAATGAAGCACAAGGACAACTCTACCCAATAATAGCATAGAAGTGTTGCAAACAACTCTGTCTCTAACTACAGGTACAATCTGAGAGCAGAAATCTTAGGTGGGCGCGCACACAGTGTTCTCAGACAGTTCTGGACTGCCACGGTCCTGACTTACAAACAAGGTTTTTCTAAATTAAATGGTCTGAGCGCAGAACTACCCCCTAAGATATAAAACAAAAAACAAATAGAGTATCATTTGGGGTTCTCACAGCAGTGGTTATGAAGATTCCTATATTCTGGGATATAATGCATATAGTCCATTTAAACAAACCCAATGTTTCTACTGGAGAGAAGGGCAGGTTTGTTGGGTACACAACAAAGCAAGGCAAAGGGAGCTGCAATTGTGCTTTTTTCTACAGCGTAGCTTACTTTGTTGTTACTGGCAGAAATGCAAGATTTCAGGTTCTCATGACAATAACTATGAAAATTACCACCTTCTGAGTGTAATGTTGTGCAGCCAGTTGATCACAGTGACCTCTCCAAGAATCTCAGGTTCTGATACAGTAATTACATGGTGTTCATACAGCATAAGCCAGTAATCTTCATATTGACTACCTCAAGAAACCATGGTAACGATTACTAAACTACATGGCATCATGCTGAGTAAAGGAGTAATATGTTCTGGCTTCATTGACACATCTGTGTTTCTTGTTCCAAACTTGATGCATATGGGCACATGGCAATGAAGCAGAGGGTGGTACATCTTGTGATATTTTGTGTGATGTGTCATGAACACTCAATTTCATGCAGATATGTATCAAAAGGAGTGTAGGCTCACACATTTTCACTTGAATCATACTGACTGAGATAGTAGCGAAGGAAGTTAACTAAATGACTAAACCAGTAAATATTCTTAGCAGACCTACGTCTGGCCTCATGTATAGCAGAACACCCATCCCCGAATAGCTATATAACCTACACAACAAACGTATCTGGCTTGTATCTATCTTCAGTTATAAACCTTGAATGAGCAAGTACGCTCCATCAATAATGCATCTGACTTGTTAATGGGAGGTGCCCAACTAAATTTTCATCCAGGGTAGGGACACAGCCAGATACAGACCACTGTATGAATGATTTTTCATGTTCAATTCACAATACATAACTCTTTTTAAAAGAAGAGATGAGTATGAAATCTGGCACATAGAATGTATGGAGTCTATATGGCAGGTTCACTGATAATATGTAGTTGCAAGAGAAACTGCAAAGTATAAATTAGATCTGATGGGTGTAAGGGGGTCATATGGAATAGGGGTGCCACTACTTCCTGTGGAAATGGGACTGAGAATCATGAATTACGCTCAGGATTTCTTGTACATGAGAATTGATAAATCTCAATTTTATTCTTACAACCCTAAGGCCTTGAATAATATCTCGTTTCAGAATGACTCTTAATTTATGAAAATTTATTTTGGAGTGCCCATAAGTGACGTAACAGCTGAATTCGGCGAGCTGCACGTTTGAAATACTGTCGCATGAAAATAAGCATGTACCTGCATCTTTAACAGAAACTGAACTCAGGTTCCTCGATTCCGCAAGTCCATAGCCCACTCTCTTTATAGAAATTGTGACCAAGTTTCAAATAATGAAAATGTTTACACGTTGTTGCACTTACCTTTAAGAATTCTGGTGTGTGCTGTTCTCTTTTCAGTAAGTCTATTTTCTTCATGTTTAGTTCCAATCCAAGCGTTTTTGCAAGCAGCAAAACAGAGCGACAAGGCGGGCTGGAGATGGTGTAATAGAAGTCGAGCGGCATTGCGTTTAGCAAATGTTAATACTACACGACTAGAAACAACTGCTGTATCAGCCCAAGTACCTGTAGTCCTCGCTGCCCTGTAAAGCTAAGAAGGTATCGAGGCTGGACGAGTTATATTGTCGATAAGAACCATTGGAGTGGATTCCAGAAACATGTGACCTTGGCCGTCACAGTATTTACGAAACGTTGTGGCGAAGTGGAAGGGGACAAATGACAGCGCTCATCTTCTGGGCACCTAAGTACGTGGTGGGAGAAATTACATCGCGTGCTTGAGTAGCGTGATGATCGGTGATCATATCTTGTTAGTGAAACTTGTGGGAATTCCGGATGGAAAGAGCCAATTGGGAAGATCTAGACTAAATGAAAGGATAATATTGAAATCTATTTTATAGAAATAGTATGGGGCGATATGGGCTGGATTTATCTGGCTAAGGATATGGGCTAGTGGAGCACTCTTGTACAAACACTAATGAACCTTCGGTTTCCTTAAAATTTTGGGAAATTCTTGTGTAGCTGCTCGACTGGCGGCTTCTCAAGAAGGGCTCAGCTTCATGGAGTTAATTTAGTTAGCCGGAAAGTCAGGATTAGACTGTCTAGAAGATCCCCCAGAAACGTTTTTCCAACTACTACTGTCAGTCTCCGAGTCAGCGTCTTTTTTCCCCACGCAATCCAAAGTCAAAGTTACTTTACGACTAGCAGTTTACCGCCAATCAGTTCGTCTGTCGCCAAGACCCTTGAGACTCACGACCAGAGACATTTTTTCTCAACTGAACACTTGCGGCCATAGTCCTTACTTAACATCCTCTCTGACGAGAAGATGGGTTTGTTACTATGAATACGCTTGTCCCTTCGTCAAGTATACGTATCGCACATATAACATTTTACTGAAAATTTTCCATTTGACTGTACACAACTCCTCTGTCAGTAAAAGCTTTGAAAAGCAGATCATACTTATCTTACATATCTTATGCTACAACGGCAGCTGAGTCACTTGAACGGTCAACTAAAAGTCAAAGTCTCATTGCGACTGGCGGCCAGTCAGTCAGAAAATCTTGGTGTCGGGCCCCATCTGGGGCACATGACCACTGTTTGACAGTTACGGTATTTTTTTTTATGTGGCGCTCTCTCTGACGAGAGCATGGGTCTGTCTTTTGCATATGCTGCTGGTCCTTGCCAGCGCAGCCTTTTTTGAGTCCGAGTACCTTGGAACTCGCGAATATATTTTACTGTCTCACATTTGAGACTTCACTTTTCGTTCCCTCCTACGACTCGCAGGCAGTGGCGGCTCGTAGCTAAAATCAGTCGGGGTGCTGCTCCAGAAAATTTGTAGCCTTTGTTTTAAAATTGTATAAAAGGAAACAAACATGTATAAAAAGAAAAATTTATTCAGAAACTTGATAAAATCCTAAAAGAACAAAATCAAACATTTTTTACTTACTTTAACCTAAATTGTTACAGTTCAAGCTTAATCTATTCATTTAAAAATGAAATCCATTCTTTTTAACCTTTATATTGTAACGTGTTTCGTTACTGATCCCACTTCTGACACCAATGTAACGTGTTTACGTTACCGAAGACGCCGTAGAGATGGTTAATTGGTTTATTTAACAATCTACAACTAACGGCTACAATTAATTATCACAACGTTACGGGTTTCCACACTTTACAAACCCTAGAACAAAATCTCTTAACACTCTCTTCAAGAGTCTTCCAGTATTAATAACGCGGGAGCTATACAAGTCTCCCTGAATTACACACTCCGAATACAACTGGTGATCACTGGTTATCGCACACGCGGCTGTAGCTCTGTTTCAACTGACTCGGCGACTGTTACAGTACAACTGACTAGTACCAGCTGTGCAACTCACTTATATAGCTGCAGTGCTTGCCTGTTGCGTAATGAGTCCCACGTCATCCTGGTACGTCACCGCTGTTGACTCGCCTTGCGTAGTTACCAGGTTGCGGGGGCTCGGCTATCTTCGGCTCCGCTCGGCTCTCTTCGGCTCCGCTCGTGACGTCATCGCGCATAGCTGCCAGGATGCGGGGTGATTACTCGCCTAT